>NC_069506.1:303035104-303217604 GCF_027579735.1 Bombina bombina | reverse complement strand
TAAACATTATACTGCATTGGAAAAGCTGTTAAGACTTCAGACTTTTCCTCTTCAGATGTAATTCATAGCTGTCTGTGGAGTACAGGGTTAATTACCCAGTGCGTAATTAAAAAGACAATATGGTGTCTGTAGGTCAGATTAACATAATGTGAGTCATTATCAATAGCTCTTGAGAATTCTAGTTAAAGAAAGAAATAAAAAGGGCAGTGAAGCCATTCAATGCAGGTTTTGTTATAGGAAAAAGGAAACTGCTGAGTTGTCTGTGCTGGATGCTGTCTGTGTCCATAAAGTGACATAAAGTCACAGCTATCCACAATTTTGAGGGTTGTCCTGATCAGCCAGCGACCAATTAATTCTTGAGTATGGATTATACACCAAGATGTGTAGTTTTAATATAAGCTAAAACGGGCAAAAAAAACATACTGGGCTAGATTACAAGTGAGGCGCATACGGTTTTGCGCTAGCGTAATCCTGTTTTTGTGAGCCATTTTCATTAACTGATATTACAAGTGGAGCGAAATTGCAATTGCGCTATTGCAATCACCCTTTACGCTTCAATCCTTATCGCAATCTCAAAGCTGTGGTTAACTGTATTGGGAAACTAAAACGTTGCACAAAACACTTAAAAAATACATTACAAAGTACACAAAAGTTATAAGTGCTCAAAGATAGGAGATCTCGGGTGATAGGGAAAAAAAAGACAGGCAAATGGCTTTAACATTGAGACACATACATATACATTGCTAGAGATTTCCATCAAATTTCTGTTAAATTACTTGGAAAGAGGGAAAAGTTAATAATAAAAATATATTGTAAAGTTTTCAAATCTGATAAAAAGAACCAGTTATTGCCAAGCAAGTGTCATAAATAGATATATATTTATGGAGATGTGTTTGCTGGTTGCCTGCACAGTTCTAACTCATTTTATTTTGCTTATTTATCTGCTAAATAGAAGAAACAGTCACATCTGATGCATTAATCCGAGCCAGCAAATGGTGCTTTATTGTGGTCTTGGCTGGATAAAATATTGGAACAAGATTGATGAACAAGCGGAGGATTCTGTGCTCTTGTAATTTCATGTAAATTCTATTGACGGCATCCAAAATTGCAGACTGAGCAAATTCATATTTATTTATTCATTGTTATGAATTAAATTATCCTAAAATGTTCAAGTCTATTTATCAAGATAATCACTTAAACATTTGTCCGTACAAGTAAATCTCATTGTAAGGTTTTTTGTTCTACAAAGCATTGACTTACACATTTAGAGACATAAAATTAAAAAAAAAGTAAACCTAGACCTGTTTCATGTACACCAGAGGCGCCAAAACGTATTTGGTATGGAGGGCCAGTACTTAATGCTGATAGGCTGATATGTTTATGAGTGATCATGGTGGCCATACTCCTTGTATTTTTCTGAGCATAGGGGGCGGGATCTTTTATTGAACTAAATATACTTTTCTACCCCCTAAGTAAGAAAATGCATTATTTTGTAACATGAGATCTCTTTTACTTTAGGTTATAGGTAGTGCTAGACTATAACATTAAGGAGCTACTAAATGTGACAACAACAAAAATATTGTGTATTCAAGGTCAGAACCTTTGAGGATTAGAGCTGGGGTTATTGGGGTACAATACACCCCTATAACAGCAACTGCTTTGTATGTTTTTTTGGCCAATCATAGGATCTGTTTAAATAGCCAGTTGATGGCCATAGAAGTGCCAACTATTTCTATGTTCATTGAAGGATAAGTTGGGTATTTTTTACTAGCAGTTATTTAGCCCCTGTTACTGATCAATTAAAGGGACATTCTAATATACACACAGAATGCTCTATGTTGACAGATAATTGTATTTCTAAACAAGTTGATTGCTTTTACTATGAGTTTAACCTCTTCAAATCGGTTAAATACATAGCCAAAGCTGCTCCCCTCTGCCACTTTAGATGATGCTACAGTTGATGAGCTAATAAGGAACATCCATACATGCATATGCTAAAAATCACTGGCCATATAGAAACATGGATTTTAACACTAGAAAAGAACCATACGTCCAACAAGTCTTTCCACATTTCCTATAAAGTTATAAGCTACAAAGATATCCCAGGAGTTCTTCAAGTCCCCCACAGTGTTTGTCTTTACCACCTGTAATGGAAGTTTATTCCATGGCCTCTATTTAACAAAGTCTGGCGGACCTGAGCTGCCAGCAGGGAGGTGTCAATCAACCCGATCGTACTCGATCATGTTGATTTCCGATGATGTCTGTCCGCCTGCTCAGAGCAGGCGGACAGGGTTATAGAGCAGCGGTCTTTATGACCGCTGCTTCATAACTGCTGTTTCTGGCGAGTCTTCAGACTCGCCAGAAACACGGGCCCACAAGCTCCCTACGGAGCTTGTTAAATGGGCCCCCATGAATCAGCTTTCTGTGCTTCCGCAAATTACTCTTGAACCAGTTACTTTATAACTTGCGATCACAACCCCTTATTCTAGTTTTGCTCTTTTTTTTGTGAAACTTAAAAGCCTCAGTTTTATTAAGCCCTTAATATACTTTAAAGTTTCTACAAAATCACGTCTCTCCCTTCTCTCCTATAAACTATACATATGTAGAACATAAATTCTTTATTTGTACGTTTTATCTTTTTAGACCAAATGCCATTTTAGTACCTGCTCTTAGAACAGATTACAGTTTATTTATATCTTTGTGGCCTCCAGAACTGCACACAATACTCAAGATAAGGCCTGACTAGATCTGTAAAGTGGCATAAGACTCTTCCTAGACAACAAAGCATTCTATTGGCTTTACTAGTACTACATTATTTACCACATTTCATATCATCTAAAATAAAAATGACCTTTCCTCTTTTATAACAGTCAAAAAAGTGTAATCGACTCTGTAATTAACTGGTTAGATTCCAGTTATTTGTCCAATCCTCCATTTTTTTTAAAAATCACTTCATTTGACCCCCCCCCCCTCCAGTACATCAATTCTTCTACAAATGTTTGAATTGTCTTCAAACAGACATACTTTCTCTTGTTTTTCTTTGCTGATACCACTGATAATTATGTTAAACAAAACAGGCATTAGATCTGTCCCCTGAGGAACACCAGGAACACCACTAGTAACTTCCTCCTCTAAAAGAACTTAGAAATGGTAGCGTTTTTTTGTTTGTTTTTTAAATGGCATGCTCTAACCGAATCAGGAAAAAATCATTTCAAATTTAATGTCTTTTTATACCAGACAGAATTTTTGTGCACTTGTAAATGGGATGAGGCAATATATAAAAACCTGCAGCAAAACAAAAGCCAAACTGATTTATGCTCAAAATTTGCATTAAAGTGAATGTAAAGTTTAATGAATAAGTGCGTGCCGTAGTTAGAACAGCATAGACGAATATGGGTTCCTCCAATTTGGCATCCAGCTTGTGGGGCCTTGCAACGATTGGAGGAACCTGGATTCCTCATCGATCTGCTATCTACAGCAGGAGCTGAGGGCGAAGGATCGCCGGTCTGTTTTCCATAAAGAAAAGGTGAATATTTTAAAAAAGAAGCTTCATTGTAAAGTTTAATGAATGAAAGTGCCCCTGTTTTTAAGATTAGTTTTAGATACCGGCACTTATTCATTAAACTTTACATTCACTTTATCCATGTAAATAATGTCATAGTGAAATGCTTTATTAGATAATTGTATAGTTACACTACAGTTATGTCTGAGAACAAGCAATAGGTTCTCCTTACAGAGGAAGTTATGAGACGTGAGGAAAGCCCAGTACTGTTGTTGGAATTACAACTCGTCATTATATTCCTTTAGACGCTTGCAAAAAAAATATCAACACTGTTACTGGTTATTAAAGAAAATATATGTTATCTGTATATAATGTAAAGGTTTTCTAATCTATTAATAGTTTAATCTTTATTTTGCTTACATTGACATCTATTTTTTGTCCTACATTCACTCAGATATGACAGTGGATTCTTTGCAAATACAACAATCTAAATATCTATCACCTCCCTGTATATAAGCACATTTTTGCTTTGTGTGTGAATCACATGTAAATGATGAAAGAATCCCCACTTGACGCATTTAGTTTCAGGCTTTTCAAACATAGCTGAGGTTAAACCGACAGAGGCTAAATCCACGTTTAGCCAGAAATAACCAAAAGCCTTCATATTAAGGATGTTATTCCTACACAGTGCTGACAAGATAATGACAGTGTACAATAGAAACGACGCTGGTTACACAGTATCAGTACAGAGGTATGTAACTCAGACATAAGTGCAAACAGCGAGAGGAAGGGAGTGCTAACCTCCGTCTAACTTTAGCACTGAGAGGAATGGCTGATAGTATAGGATTTATAGGGCGACAATAGCTCAAAGGGACATTTAAAGGGATAGTTTACTTTCAAATTGTTTTTCCCTCAAAGGAATATAAACCCCCCAAATGTTCTTTTGTGATTCAGACAGAGCATAGTATTTTTGAAGAAGTTTCCAATTTTCTTTTGTTGTTAAATATGCGTTGTTCCCATGGTATTCTTTGTTTAAGACATATTTAGGTAGATGCCCGCAGCACTACATGATAGGAGATAGTGCTGCTGTCTAGTGCTCTTGCAAATGTATAACACTCTTGCAAAACTGCTGTTATATAATGCTCAAGATGGGCACATTCCTGAGCTTACATCGCTGCTTTTCCACAAAAGATACCAAGAGTATAAATAAAATATGCTTATATAAGTACATTTAGAAAGTTGTTTACAATTGAATGCTCTCTCTGAATTGAGGAAGATTTATGTTCCTTTAATGTGTTTCCAATGATTTGCTTTAATAGCTGCAGTGTACAAAATGTATGGGAAATAGCTCCTTTAGGGTTTTTTTTATGTGAACTAGCTTACACTAGTTGAAACTGCATCCCATTAAAATAGGCTAAGCTTGCAGGGAGAGCAGACCTTCTTATATTTTTTCCCCTCTATCCACAATGGCTTCGTTATGTTATCCCTGTTTGATTCATTACACAAAAGCAAGTGCAACTGAAAATGTACATTTTAGTACTTATATCTCACACCTCTCACTGAGAGTTTAACCTCTTCTGTAGCTTCATATTTACATGGCTTTAATATAGTCAATAGGTAAAGGGACATGAAACCACATTTTTTTTTTTCTTTAATGATTTACAAAGAGCATGCCATTTTAAACAACTTTCCAATTTGCTTCTATTATTTAATTTGCTTCATTCTCTTGTTATCCTTTGCTGAAAGGTTTATCTAGGTAAACTCATGAGCAGCAAAGAACCTAGGTTCTAGCTGCTGATTGGTGGCTGCATATATATACTGATTGTCATTGGCTCAGTCAGCAACCAGTAGTGCATTGTTGCTCCTGCAACAAATGATACCAAGAGAATGAAGCAAATTTGATAATATAAGTAAACTGGAAAGTTGTTTAAAATTGTATGTTCTACCTAAATCATGAACTAATTTTTTTTAGTTTCATGTCCCTTTAAGGAGATGTGGAAACAGACTTTACTGTCCCTTTAAGGATGGGGGAAGATTACAAAGCTGTGTTGGAACAACTGAGCACGGGAGGAAAACCATGTTTGGAAGATGGTAAATGGTCTTATAAACTGACCCTTCTCTCTCTCCATACAGGATCTCTGTGGAGCCTCAACATGTGACACTCTAGGAATGGCCGACGTAGGCACAATGTGTGATCCCAGGCGCAGCTGTTCTGTAATAGAGGATGACGGTCTTCCCTCTGCTTTCACCACAGCGCATGAGCTTGGTGAGTTGTGTATCACAATAAGGCGCAAACAATATGGTGACAACAGAATACATTGTAGACATAAATATCATTTTATATACGTATCAGTGATTAATCACTGCATTGCAAAGGAACTGCATGCAACCTAGGTTTGCCACCTCAGCCATGCTTTCCTGGACACTTATGAGTTATACATGCTGCAGAGTTTGCAGGTAGGAACATGAAGATTTCAACAATAGAAAGCAGACAAATAGGGACACTGAACAGCACTATTCATGTTCCTCCCTGCAAACCCTGCAGCATGTATAACTCATAAGTGTCCAGGAAAAGATGGCAGAGGTGGCAACCCTAATGCAACCCCCCCAAAAAATATTAAAGCATTTTAAAGCATCAAAGCCTCTTGTGTTCTGTATATCTTATGTCCTCTGCTGTAGCCAGTTAGGAACAGATATATGAGCTCCTGCATGCATCAAGCAATTACTATAAAAGATGCAGAAAAATTAATGTTCCAAATGCTATGAAATTTTCTCCAGCTTCCAAGGGACAGTGAAAAAACAACAACATTTTTAGTGAATGAAAGTGCATTGTATTGAATCATTTTGGCCTAGATTAGAAGAGAAGCGCACAAAGGCGAGCAGTATATAGTGCAGAATCGTATGTCCTCATATTGCAAGTTCATGGTTAATATATATGATGCGAGTGACAGTATAACGTGTTCTACGACATTCATATAGACAAGGTCTGTATGTCCCTCAGATAACTGATTTCTATGAAATCCTGCACTAAAATTTATGTTGAATAACACACGAGTGCAAAGCTAAGTAGCACACTAAAGCGTTGATAGTTTGACTTGAACCATCGTTACTAACACAACTGTATTACAAAAACAATTCTATTCAAGATTGAAATACAGCCATATGTTTATGCCCCATAATAAAAGGGACATTCAAGTCAACATTAAAGGGACACTGTACCCAAAAATTTAATTTTGTGATTCAGATTGAGCATGAAATTTTATGCAAATTTTGAATTTACTCCTATTATCAAATTTTCTTCATTCTCTTGGTATCTTTATTTGAAATGCAAGAATGTAAGTTTAGATGCCGGCCCATTTTTGGTGAACAACCTGGGTTGTCCTTGCTGATTTGTGGATACATTTATCCACCAATAAAAAAGTGCTGTCCAGAGTACTGAAACCAAAAAAAACCTTAGATGCCTTCTTTTTCAAAAAATGATAGCAAGAGAACGAAGAAAAATTGATAATAGGAGTAAATTAGAAAGTTGCTTAAAATTGCATGCTCTTTCTGAATTACAAATGAACAAATTTGGGTTCAATGTCCCTTTAAAGTTTAATGGGTCATGCATGCAAATTGACTTTGTTGTATTTGTTTTTTTTGTACCCTTAATCTGTTTTAAAGCAAACCTAGATAGGATCAGCAGCACCAGCAATGTACTACTGAGAGCTAGATTGGGATTGGTGGCTACACACTTATGCCTCTTGTCGTTGGCTCAGCAGATGTGTTCAGCTAGCTCCCAGTAGTACTGCATTACTGCTCTGGAGCTGTCTTTAACTATTCATCTTTACAGGAGTTACACAAAGTTATATGTAAGCAAAAGTGCAGCAATAAAATCATTTAACACATTAGAACATTTTATTTTCAACTTTCATATCTAGTTACTCTTTCCTTTTTGATGCAAATCCTTAGGAATCTCATTTTCATAAAATAAAAATATTTTTTCTTTCCTTTCAAAAAGAGCAATTTTACAAACTCAAACATTGTGTTATAATGCAATTTGTTGTAGTTCTCTTTGGCAGCCAAGGAATAAAAGGGACATGAAACACATTTTTTTTTCTTTAATGATTCAGGTATAGAATGCAATTTTAAACAACCTTCCATTCTACTTTTTAATTCAAATATCAAATTTGCCTCGTTCTCTCAGTAATCTTTACAGAAGCAGCAACAATGCATTACTTAAGTCAATGCATTGGGTGAACCAATAAAATGAGGCATATATCTGCAACCACCAATCATCAGCTCCTGAGCCTACCTAGGTTTCCTTTTATGCAAAGAATACTAAGAGAACAAAACAAATTAGATAATAGAAGTAAATTGGAAAGCTGTTTAAAATCATATGCATTACCTGAATCACGAAAGAAAAAAATAAGTTATTAAGTTTAATGTCTCTTTAAGGGTCATAGTATCTTTTCTAATGTGAGAAGTAGCGATATCCTGGGATGACGTTAATAACTTATTAGATCAATGAAAGCCGTACGTAAGTGCCACTACTGGGTGACGCCTGTTTTTCACACTCCATCAATAACGGCTAAACTATGGTTTTGATTAGAAATATGTGAGGTCGATTTTTCCATCTTAGCAATTTTGAATTGCACTAAATCTAAATTTTTGTCTTTTTTGACAAATAATAATTCTCAGTTGCTGAATGAGCTTTGATTTGAATTCCTATTATACTTGTATCATTGAGAGTATAGCGTACAATAGCCATCTACTCTACATATGGATTGACTTTTTTAAATATTGATCTGCTGTAAAATACATTATTTACTTCAGACAAATCTAGATGACGAAGCAAACGGTCACCGGGCCTTGTGACTGGCTGGTACTTTGATATTCAAAAAGAAAATGGGCCAAGCCTCAAAATGATGTTGATTTATAAATTCTTTGCCATACTAAGTTTCCTATCCATTATCCTAAAAGATCGATCACAGCTGGTTGCAAGCAGTATTGCATCTGATGTTCTTTTAAAAATATATAAAAATAAAAAAAATATGCCCCCTTGGTTCCATAAACTCATCATCAGTACCCCCTCGCTTAAACATTAAAGTATTAAACGTTTATTCAAATTGCAAATGATTTATTTTTAGTTTAACCCCTAAATGACCCCACTAGACTATTAACCCCTAAACTTCCACAACCCCATCGCAAAGTAACCCACAACACTATTAACCCCTAAACCTCCACACCCCACATCACAAAATAACCCACTACACTATTAACCCCTAAACTGCCACAGCCCCATCACAAAGTAGGCAAAAAAGGAATCTTGAGTGCGCCCAAGTATCTTAAAAAGATCTTAGTCTAAAGGTGCAATATATATAAGTATTCTAATTGATTCTCAGCAAAAATGCTATAATGAATAAATAATGCAATGTTAAATCTTATATACTGAGTTGTGCTAATTGAGCTTCAGATGTTACAGTATTTGAGTAATGGATGAGTAATAAATGGATCGTTGGTTAATATTCTATCAATTATTAGGGAGGGTATTGTTCTCAGTAAACAATGTATAAAATAAAAAGGAGATTGATACTAGTATAAGTTCAATATGTTAAAATGTTTTTACTGATGAATTATTAAAATAGCAAAAAATACAAAAAATACACAGGTATATTCATTTGGTACAATATAAAATGCAGATTAATATTATATAAAAGACGATCTATTCGTTTCGATAAAGAATAAAAGAAACTAAAGAAAAAAAGTTAAATGGATCCGTTTAAAAAAAAATTAACTATAGATTCTACTTGTTGAAAAAATATTCAAAATATTCATATGGTTATGGTTGCAAATGTGTAGTGGCTAACCGTCAGATTTATGAAGAGGCTCCAAAGTAACCCACTACAATATTAACCCCTAAACTGCCACAACCCCATGACAAAGTAACCCACTACACTATTAACCCCTAAACTGTCACAACCCCCATCATAAACACACTAACATCTTAACAAATCCCTAACCTAACACTCCTTAAGTTACCACAAAACAGACTAACCTTGCCTGTAAAAAACAAAACAAAAAAATAACAGTAAATAAACCCTTCCTAGTAAAATTAAAAACCTAACCTTACCTTTAAAAATAAAAAAAACAATATTCCCTTAAAACTAACAAACCTAACATTACTGAAACAAACAAATTACCAAAATAAATACCTATTCTAAAACCCCACTTAAAAAAAAAACAAAAAAAATTATACTAACACTAAACTACAGAAATAGCCCATAAAATGGCTTTTTGTAGGGCATTTCCCTAAAGTGTGAGCTCTTTTTCTTAAAAAAAAAAAAAATCTACAAAACTTTACAATCCCCCCCCCCCCGAAAAAAAAGGCTATCTAAAAAAATAATCTAAAAATTGCCCTGAAAAAGGGCATTGCCCTTAAAAGGGCATTTAGCTCTTTTGCTGCCCATTAAAGCAAAAGCTACCCACTACCCAAAACAAACCCTAAAACTAAACCCAAAGATGGTACTCCATCTTTATCCTGGCGGTGGTCCATCTTCATCCCAGCTTCGATCTTCATATCTTTATCCAGACGGCGATCATCTTATCTTCATCCCGGCTTCAATCTTCTTATCTTCATCCAGGTGGTAATCTTCTTATCTTCATCCCGGCTTCAATCTTCTTATCTTCATCTAGGTGGTAATCTTCTTATCTTCATCCAGGCGGTGATCTTCTTATCTTCATCAAGGCGGTGATCTTCTTATCTTCATCCCGGTGGCAATCTTCTTATCTTCATCCAGGCGGTGATCCTCTTATCTTCATCTCGGTGGCTGTCTTCTTATCTTCATCCAGGTGGTAATCTTCTTATCTTCATCCAGGTGGCAATCTTCTTATCTTCATTCACGTGGCAATCTTCTTATCTTCATCCAGGCGGTGATCTTCTTATCTTCATCCCGGGGCCTGTCTTCTTATATTCATCCAGGCGGTGATCTTCTTATCTTCATCCCGGTGGCAATCTTCTTATATTCATCCAGGCGGTGATCCTCTTATCTTCATCCCGGTGGCTGTCTTCTTATCTTCATCCACGTGGCAATCTTCTTATCTTCATCCAGGCAGTGATCTTCTTATCTTCATCCCGGTGCCTGTCTTCTTATCTTCATCCAGGTGGCAATCTTCTTATCTTCATCCAGACGGGGATCTTTTTATCTTCATCCTGGTGCCTGTCTTCTTATCTTCATCCCGGTGGCAATCTTCTTATTTTCATCCCGGTGGCTGTCTTCTTATCTTCACCCCTAAAGCTTTATTCATCCATCTTCTTATCTTCCATCCCTGATGTCCTCTTCATGCGCTTTGAATGTGATGCACCCCCTTTATATAGGGGTATCCTTGCATTCCTATTGCCTGATTTTCATTTTCAATTTCAAATCAGCCAATAGAAAAAGCTTTTTTAATTCTACTTATGATTTAAACATTGTAGCTGTTAGATGTTTTAAAATTAATGCTTTATTTGTATTGAGAAACGTGGTGAACACTCTAAAGTAACAGAGCGTTCAACAGTATTTATTTTTTATTTTTAAGGAACCTGACAGCCTTGAGGCATTGTTTTAAGAGCTATCTTGTTGTTACCTTTATTGGTTTTTCTATCTGCAGTGCACAGGGAACTCACAATAACAGTCAAATAAATGCTGCTGACAGGTAAATACTCCAACACAATATTCAGGCAGATTTGTAATATAATACAGACTAATCCCTTAAGTGCAGTTGTTTCAAATTTTAACTGGTGTCAACAATAACAAGATCGACAATATGGAATTCAATCTATAACGAATTATCTTCGGATCATCTTACTTTTTCCCTAAAGTAATTAAGAAGGCGTCATTTTTTTTATTTCTGATACAATTTATGACATGGATGTTATTTGAGAGAGACAAATTTACAATATTGTACCGAAATTCCTAAATCCTTCTTTGTGATTCTTACAAATCTCCCCTTGCTCCCTAATCTCTCATCAAATATAAGTATATTTGCACTTTGCTAGCAGTCCCAATAGGATCCTATAAGTAGATTAAACTTGCTTAATATTTAAAGGGACATTCCGGGTCAAAATTAAAATTTGCACAGATAAATTACATATTAGGATAGAAACATATTTACAATATACATGTCTTGGCAAAAATGCTTTTAGTAAAATGTATTACTATTTTAGTGTTAATAGTTGTCTCTGCACGTACATGTGAAACATGAATATATTCTCAATGCACCAGCAATGTAAATACTACAGCTGCTCAGATCATCAGTGGGGCTTATATTATGGCAGCAAGTAACGGAGTCATTACCAGATGGTACAGCACCTTAGGCTCTCTGAGCAAGTGCTGTGTTTAAAATGTTGGTGAACAGTGCATACTTAAATACACTTTTGAAATAGCTATAGCCTTTTTTAGAAGCATTTTTGCTAATTCATGTATATTACAACAATGCTTCTATTTAAAATTGAAATGCCTCCATGTGGACTCTAATTTTGGCTTGAATGTCCATTTAATCTGTTGCCAATCATAATATATTCAAAACATACTATGATTTTTATTTTACCTCATTTCTTATCTTCCCCAAGGTCATGTTTTTAACATGCCCCATGACAATGTCAAAGCCTGTGAAGAAGTGTTTGGAAAGCTGAAGGAGAATCATATGATGTCACCAACATTGATACAGATTGATAGATCCAATCCATGGTCTGGATGCAGTGCAGCCATCATCTCTGACTTCCTGGACAGTGGTCATGGTAAGGAACAGATATTTTGTCATCTGTATTGCAAGTAGGGTTGCCACCTTTTCTGGAATAAAATACCGGCCATAGTCATTAACATACATTTGCATAAATAATTCTACAGCACAAGAAAATAGATACTAAGGGGCATATGTATCAAGCTCCGAATGGAGCTTGATGCCCCGTGTTTCTGGCGAGCCTGCAGGTTATAAAGTGGTGGTCACAAAGACTGTCCGCCTGCTCTGAGCAGGCGGACACACATCGCCGGAAATCAACCCGATCGAGTACGATCGGGTTGATTGACACCCCCCTGCTGGCGGCCGCGAGTCTGCAGGGGGCGGCGTTGCACCAGCAGCTCTTGTGAGCTGCTGGTGCAATGCTGAATACGGCGCGCGTATGGCGGACCTGATCCGCAGTGTTGGATCAGGTCCGCCAGATAACTAGAGGCCTAAATGTGTTAAGACTGATTTTAAATGATAATTTGTTTATGATTAGATTCCAACACAGTTATAAGAAGTTTCACCATGATAGCATCTTTTTTTCTATATTTTTTTTTTTTTCTATATTTATTTTCAACTTTGACCTGAACCTTAAAATATCGACCATGTCTGTAAAATATGGGCTGGGTGGCAACCCTAATTGTAAGATAAGATTTTTTGTAAATATATGGCGTATATACACGTGATTCTTTTTAATGAAACATGACATCTTACTGTTCATAAAGAACAAAAATGTGGTCAATGAATATTTATTTGGTTGAATGTATTACAGATTCTCACAGAAAACAACCTCAATATATTGCAATCAAAAGGCAGTCTTTTACAGTTTGTTTTTTCTTTTCAAAAGGAACAGAGCCCAGAATCTGTCTTTTTTGTGTGATCATGGGTTTCATATACAGTAATAGTGTATTGTATCTTCGTAGCCAACAGAACAGAGTTAGTTTCCTACCTTAAAGGGACACTGAACCCAATTTTTTTTCTTTCATGATTCAGATAGAGCATGCAATTTTAAGCAACTTTCCAATTTACTCATATTATCAAATTGTATTCATTCTCTTGGTATCTTTATTTGAAAAGCAAGAATGTAAGTTTAGATGCCGGCCCATTTTTGGTGAATAACCTGGGTTGTCCTTGCTGATTGGACAGAACCAATAAAAAAGTGCTGTCCATGGTACCGAACCAAATATTCGCTGGCTCCTTAGATTAAATGCCTTCTTTTTCAAATAAAGATAGCAATAGAATGAAGAAAAATTGATTATAGAAGTAAATTAGAAAGTTTCTTAAAATTGCATGCTTTATCTGAATCGTGAAAGAAAAAAATTGGGTTTAGTGTCCCTTTAAAAGAAAACAAAAAGTACAACCTTTCAGGTCTTTATGGTTCCTGATTTATATAAAGGTTTATAACAGAAGCAAACATCATAACATATTGATAACTTCAGTTATTGACACAGGAAGAAGAAGTACTTCATACTGTTTCTCTTTTTTCAGTTTATCATTAAAGGTATCAGCTTAATAGTTCCTTTGTATATCTTTTATGTCAGTTGGGGTTATTAGGAAAATTAGTTCAAAAGAATTATGTCTCTAGAAATTGATGTATAGGGAACATGGAGGCAACAGGTGTAGGGTGGTGTCTTTGGTAGCAGTTGTAGGGTACTGCAGAGGGATTGTGCACAGAAGCATGAAAGGATCTTTACATTTCATGTTTCACCGCAGAAGAGAAGTTAATTTGCCCTTGCAAGAGTTTACCAGCCATGTAAACTAGTTTTGAGATCAGTTGTCACTAAAGAGTGGCAAAGTCATTATTTAGGGAAGCCGTGCTGCCTTAATTTTATTCTCCTCTGCATATATCCCACCAAACACTTCATAGTTTAATACATTAAATACATATGGACACAGAAGGGCATAAGCCTTGCTCTGAAGCACTTCCAGTCCTAGAGTTTATGTCACAGGTTTGCCCAAAATCCATAAGTTATAATTATTACCAAGATGGCTGTTCAGTTATCTCTACTGATGAATTCCTGCAGCCAGTATGTAAATGTGACCTCAAAAATGAAACCAGTGTTTTGTTTGAGTAAATTCTTATATGCCATTCATGCATTGTAACATTTGGGTTATACTATGCATTTTATTAGATTACACTGGGAAATTTCAAAACGTAGACGCTAATTTTTCTAATATAGTCATCTTGCCAATAAAAGAATGGACCCGTGGATAAAGTCATTCTTATCTTTCATATATTTAGTAAAAGAATCCACCTCCTTGGCATGTTGGTTAGGGGCCAGTCATTCTAAGGTTTGAGAATAATTCACTTCACCTTCCAGTAGAGTTGCTTTTGTTGGAATTGAAAAGTGAACACCATTAATAGGCAACACATGTATGATTTACTACACAAACACTAACCTATGTTGCATTGTTCTAAATTCAAAAATTTTCAAAATATTTGGTCAACCGAAACTCTGGATTTAACCCCAGAGCCGGCTGACAGCTGTGTGTCTGAGATGTCTAGAGGATGTGGGACGGACATCCTGACAGATGGCTACAATCCCTAATGATTTGCACAGCTGAATGGTTTAGCCCAAGCCCTGGCTCGGCTCTGACGCCTCTTTAAACAGTTTATACTTGGCATCCATTGACATTTGTAAACTTAACACGGAATCTGGCTACAGACAGCAAATAGGACATAGTTAAACAATGAGTACTGGGATAGGGAGGTATCTAGAGTCTAGGAGTGCTTTTTGTTTTCTTTTAGAAAATCAGTGTCCAAACTTTACATTGTCACAGTAATCAACATGTATCAAATGATCCTTACATCGGCCTTCACCATAACACAACTAATCTAACCCCCTGACAAAATTATTACCCAGAATGTAATGTTTGTACCAAATTCACAGAACCAGATGTTTTTGCACCACAAATGTATTTGTGTAGATCATTATGTGCAAACTTGCATACCACAGGACACGCTGAGCATAAAGCAGTAGGACTCGTGCACAAGTATTACGTTCTAGTTCATTCTGCAAGTGCTTAGAATGTGAGAAATTGGATTGCATGTCACTTTAAAGGAATGTGAATATTGTAATATAAAATGTTAAATGATGCATAAGCAAACACTTTGCAGTATACTTTCACTAATTCATTTGTTCACTTTTCATGCACTTCAGGTTCCCACAAGCTGCAGACTTTTGTTTAGCCCTCAACATATTTGTGTCTAATCAGCCACAGCAGAGGCAATAAGATAAGATAATATAAACAATCTAAGTGTTACTAAACATAATGCCAGTGGCTAGCTGTGCAGCAAACAAGATTCCATGTTAATCAACATTAAATGCTTTTGATTCAGGTAGAGGGTACAATTTTAAGAAATGTTCCATTTTAACTGTTATCAAGCTGGCCTCTTTTCTATTGAGAAGTAAACACTATATTGCCAAGTATCTGGAAATTAAATATTTGAAAGTCATTTAAAACTGTAATTCTTAAGGCTGGTGAGGTAGCTCAGTTGGTAAATACCCTGACTACAAAAAAGCCTGTTTGAAGGATACAAGGTCACAGATTCAAATCCTTGCAGGGCCGACTCAGCCCTTCATCCTTCCGAGGTTTATAAAAATGAGAACCATTAAATTGGGTAATAATAACAACTATTACTATTCAGCTGCCGATTTGGTTAATTCCGAGAGTGAGCGCTGAAAAAGCGCTTTGAGTCCCACTGGGAAAAAGGCGCTATATAAATACTAGTTATTATTTATTTTGGACACACCCGTTGATTATGATTATTTTATTTCCTTTGCTGTCACCAATCAGGGTTCATTAATACGATCAAACAGAAGTTCTTACATAAATCTCTTAAAGGACAATAAAGTCAAAATTAAACTTTCATGATTCAGATAGAGCAGCAATTCAAACATCTTTTCATTTCACTTCTATTATCAAAATGTGCACAATCTTTTTATATGCACACTTTCTGAGGCTCCTACTAAGCATGCGCAAGAGTTTACCGTATATACGTAAATGCATTTTGTGATTGGACGCTGATGTGGGGGGAAGGAATATGGAACTAAATTTGTCAGCATCTAGTACTCATTTAAAATTCAGGCTAAGTGCATTGTCTTTTTATTATGCACTTGTTTATAATGCTATTCTACTGTATTTACTGGTCCTTTAATTGCCTTTTCATGCTCTTGATACACAATGGTTTAATTCGTTAGCAGTGGAGAATACTAGCAGTTATATCAAGTTTCATTCAAATATTGCTAATAAAGAACCAGAAAGCATCATCACAATACTTACATTTATTTGCACAGGTGAGTGCCTCTTGGATGAGCCAGCAAAGCCGATACCGTTGCCAGATGAGCTCCCAGGTGCTCGGTATGGCCTTAGCCGTCAGTGTGAGCTCGCATTTGGCCTGGGTTCCAAGCCTTGCCCATACATGCAGTATTGCACCAAACTGTGGTGCACAGGAAGAGCACGGGGGCAGCTGGTATGCCAGACACGACACTTCCCCTGGGCAGACGGAACAAGCTGTGGTGAAGGAAAATTTTGCCTAAGTGGGGCCTGTGTAGAAAGACATAGCATCAACCGATATAAGGTAAGAGACCATAGAAGTACCTTTATAATAGCAGAAGCTACGTCTTCACTTTATGTCCCCAGATGCTGGATAGGGTAACGCTATGTCACCAGATGCTGAATGGGGTAACTTTATGTCACCAGATGCTGTATGGTGTAACTTTATGTTACTAGATGCTGTATGAGGTAACTTTATGTCACCAGATGCTGTATGGGGTAACCTTATGTCACTGGTGCTGTATGGGGTAACTTTATGTCACTAGATGCTGTATGGGGTAACTTTATGTCACCAGATGCTGTATGGGGTAACTTTATTTCACTAGATGCTGTATAGGGAAATTTATGTCACCAGATGCTGGATGTAGTAACTTTATGTCACTAGATGCTGTATAGGGTAACTTTGTCACCAGATGCTGGATGAGGTAACTTTATGTCACTAGATGCTGTATGGGGTAACTTTATGTCACCAGATGCTGTATAGGGTAACTTTGTCACCAGATGCTGTATGGGGTAACTTTATGTCACTAGATGCTGTATAGGGTAACTTTGTCACCAGATGCTGTATGGGGTAACTTTATGTCACTAGATGCTGTATAGGGTAACTTTGTCACCAGATGCTGTATGGGGTAACTTTATGTCACCAGATGCTGTATGGGGTAACTTTATGTCACCAGATGCTGGATGGGGAAACTTTATGTCACTAGATGCTGTATAGGGTAACTTTATGTCACCAGATGCTGTATGGGGTAACCTTATGTCACTGGTGCTGTATGGGGTAACTTTATGTCACTATATGCTGTATGGGGTAACTTTATGTCACCAGATGCTGTATGGGGTAACTTTATGTCACTAGATGCTGTATAGGGAAATTTATGTCACCAGATGCTGGATGTAGTAACTTTATGTCACTAGATGCTGTATAGGGTAACTTTGTCACCAGATGCTGGATGAGGTAACTTTATGTCACTAGATGCTGTATGGGGTAACTTTATGTCACCAGATGCTGGATGAGGTAACTTTATGTCACCAGATGCTGCATGGGGTAACTTTATGTCACCAGATGCTGGATGGGGAAACTTTATGTCACTAGATGCTGTATAGGGTAACTTTATGTCACCAGATGCTGTATGGGGTAACTTTATGTCACCGGATGCTGTATGGGGTAACTTTATGTCACCAGATGCTGTATGGGGTAACTTTATGTCACCAGATGCTGGATAGGGTAACTTTATGTCACCGGATGCTGTATGGGGTAACTTTATGTCACCAGATGCTGTATGGGGTAACTTTATGTCACCAGATGCTGTATGGGGTAACTTTATGTCACCGGATGCTGTATGGGGTAACTTTATGTCACCGGATGCTGTATGGGGTAACTTCATGTCACTGGATGCTGTATGGGGTAACTTTATGTCACCAGATGCTGTATGGGGTAACTTTATGTCACCAGATGCTGTATGGGGTAACTTTATGTCACCGGATCCTGTATGGGGTAACTTTATGTCATCAGATGCTGAATGGGGTAACTTTATGTCACCAGATGCTGTATGGGGTAACTTTATGTCACCAGATGCTGTATGGGGTAACTTTATGTCACCAGATGCTGTATGGGGTAACTTTATGTCACCGGATGCTGTATGGGGTAACTTCATGTCACTGGATGCTTTCTAACTTAAGTTTGTGTCACCATATGCTGCATGTATGAACTATAAAGGGGCAGTAAATAATGTTAATTATGTGCAGTAAAAAACAAACAAATAAAAAAACTTGCAGTGTACTTTTAATATTTATCTGCCCAATTTTCCCATAAGATTTTTCCCATTCTGAGATTTGGAAATGCACACAGCAGACCTTGCCAAGCCTAACCTTGTCACATATCTGTCTCTAATTGGGTTAATGGGATAGTAAAGTCAGAATTAAACTTTCCTGATATACAATTTTAAACACCTTTCTAAATTACTTCTATTATATAATTTGCGTCATTCTGTTAAATATCTTTTGTTGAAAAGCATTCCTAGGTAGCCTCAAGAGCAGCACTACACTACTGAGAGTGAGCTTTCGATTGGTGGCTGCACATGTATGCTTCATGTCACTGTCCTTTAACAAAGAACAGCAAAAGAATGTAGCTAATTTGGTAATAGAAGTAAGTTGGAAAGTTGTTTAAGATTGTATGTAAAGAAAGTAATTGTGTTTCATGTCCTTTTAAGCAGAGGTGATAAGATAAAAGACTATCAAGCAATGGCTCCTACTAATAAGTCCAGTAGTGAGCTGACTTTTGGCTGGTGAAAAACATTTTCAAACTTACATAGTACTAGATTGCGAGTAGAGTGCTATTTATCACTTCCACTTGTATGATAACTATGCTCGACTTTTTGCGCGTGTCGAATTCCCGCACAAGCTGAAAGTAGAAAGTTTTCACTGAAGTTATATCTTGACCGCATTAATGTATTCCCCCATAGAAGTAAATGGGCAACAAGTAACGAAAACCTAATTACTTTTTCTGAAGTGCGCTAACCATTGCAATGTTCTTCACATAGTAGAATATGTTCTATTTATTCTTAAATACAAAGTTCTATTTATATTTGAAGTTTTTTTTAGTACAATATATATCTATACCTATATATATATATATATATATATATATACAGTATCTCTCTCTCTCTCTCTCTCTCTCTCTCTCTCTCTCTCTCTCTCTCTCTCTATATATATATATATATATATATATATATATATACAGTATCTCTCTCTCTCTCTCTCTCTCTCTCTCTCTCTCTCTCTCTCTCTATATATATATATATATATATATATATGGACCCAGATAGCGCACTCTCACTTGCCAACAATAACCCAAGACCAGGGTGCAAAGAAAAATATTCAATACTGTCCAAAAGTAAGCACTCCCTGGATTTAAGTACAGCACACTTTTATTTAAGCAGTGATGTTTCGGGGCATTCACCCCTTCCTCAGACAACCCAAAATGTGATACAAACAGTGTTAAATACCCAACAAGCCCCTCCCCCATCTCAATTCAACCAATCATATAAATCAAATAAATAGGAGATGATATTACATCATATGTAAACACTTATATCATCAAAACAAATACACATCCATGTTTCAACATACGCAATATTATATATTTGTAGGGTCTAGTGAGACCTAAATATATAAAAAATGTGACATAATGAATAAGTGACTTATTAAAAGTGGACATGGAATTGTACCCTAAGTATATATTACTGCTTACACAGCATCACATATCATCAGCCAAGGATTGCCAGATATGTGTTAATCCTTGGCTGATGATATGTGATGCTGTATAAGCAGTAATATATACTTAGGGTACAATTCCATGTCCACTTTTAATAAGTCACTTATTCATTATGTCACATTTTTTATATATTTAGGTCTCACTAGACCCTACACATATATAATATTGCCTATGTTGAAACATGGATGTGTATTTGTTTTGATGATATAAGTGTTTACATATGATGTAATATCATCTCCTATTTATTTGATTGGTTGAATTGAGATGAGGGAGGGGCTTGTTGGATACACTGTTTGTATCACATTTTGGGTTGTCTGAGGAAGGGGTGAATTCCCCCGAAACGTCACTGCTTAAATAAAAGTGTGCTGTACTTAAATCCAGGGAGTGCTTACTTTTGGACAGTATTATATATATATATATATATATATATATATATATAGTTATATATAGGTGTAGATATATATATATATATATATATATATATATATATATGTGTGTGTGTGTGTGTGTGTATTTATGTGTTTAGATGTGTATATATGTCTGTAAATATATATATACAGATATAAATACATATGTTCACACATACATACACACATTTAAATATTTACACATGCATATGTATGTATCTCTATGTTTTTGCAGCCTTTTTTTTTCTAACACCTGAAACCTCATATCTTTGAGCCATTATAGCTTTTGTATGTAATATTCATTTTTAAATAATATTTATTAGATGGTGTTATTATGAGTGTAATTGTACATTTAAATGTATTTTGATGTTTTTTGTGCAACTTTTTATTGAAGCGTAACAGTTAACCAAAGCTCTGAGGTTGCACTATTCCGATTAAATTAAGTTGCGTTCTAGGAACGTGTTTACTTTCAACGCTATCAGCCGCGATAAACCCGATTTCGCTTGCGCACAACAGTATGCACGCCACTCATAATCTGTCCTTGAGTATAGTCATTTAATGCAATGCTGCAGACTGTCCTTTTAATTATATGCTATCAGACAATGCCCTCTTATATGTTATTCTATGGGTTGCAACTTGCTCCTCACCCAAAGAACACTCTTTTTAGCACACTTCTGCCTCATTATTTGTGTCATACCTCCTAACAATGTCTACTTGTTATCTGGGGTCATAGAGGCTGGAGTGGAGTTGGTGTAGTCTGTGGCCATGGTTTGACTAGTAAGGTGGTATAGACGATGTGTTCCAGGCATGTGGTTGGTGGCCTGTGGTTAGAGATAGGGTGTATGTGAGATTGGTTTGGGGTGGGTCAGATACGTGTTGGAGGGTCTAGAGATTTACTGCTATCACTTACTGGAAGTAGCGGGAGACCCAGTTGGTGACAGCTCAGTCGGATGATAGAGAGGTTTTTAGTTTGGTCCTTTCTTAAAGGACAAACCAGCTCCAAAACAGCTGATAATTTTCCACTGAGGATTTGTACAGCTAAATGCAGATGTATTCTCCTTTATGAATGAGACTCATTTACATAAATTCCCACAGTCCTCTTGGGGTGTTACACTAGAGGTGGTGTCTGAATAAAATGGATGCCAAATTACTGAGCACATTCATATCAGCAGTCCTTTGGTATTACACATAAATATAATCTTTATTAGATTATATATTTTATACATAGAGCACAGTCTTGTCTTATTAATTAAATGTATTACATTATGTATATTCCCATTTACATTATACAAATTTGAATACCTTTATTTTTTCAAAAGATAAATTAGTTGGAATTTCAAATGAATTACACTTTATTGGTTTCTTATCATTATCAAAACGTATACCTTTAATTGTAATTAATAGTAGTTCACAAAACTAGTTGTAATAAATTTAGCATCTTCTCTGGAATTCTGTTCATTAAAAAAAATAATTTTCTGTTAGATAATATAAGAGTAGTGATGCTAAATACAGTTTACTTAGTTCCAGTGGTTTAGGCTGTATATAAATTACATAAATTATACCTTGATTTTTGCAGCAGATTAAGCACTTTTTGAAATTAACTTTAGTTTGTAGAAATATGGAGAAACACTAGCATATGAAGAGAAAAAAACCCCCATAAATAATGTTTGTCCTTTTAGTGTAATTAAGATTATGTACCTATGTTGTTCAATAAAATAAATAAAAATTAAAATATTTAAAAAAAATATTTATTATTTGTATAACTATGCAACATCTTGTAATCAATAAACAAAATAAAGGAATTCAATTTCTAACTTTAAAATATTATAAATTCTAATTCCACAGAGCGGTGACAACCTATTTTTAAAATTATTATCAGGTATTTGTAGAGCGCCAACACATTGCGCAGCACTATAAACATAGGCTGTATACAAGGTAACATTTATAACATTTATATATATTAAAATGTTTCTTCTTGTGTCCAAACCTGCTTAGTTAAGCTTAAACCCATAGTTACACACAGGCATTTGTGCAATAATAATTTGTTCCAACAAATTGCTATGTCACTTTAACCTGTTTTAAATTGTACATTATATGCCCTTTCAGATGCATGAGAAATGAGCAATTTTCCCTTTAAATCACTTTAAAAATGTGTCTAATCCTTCAAGACCCTGCAAAAGCATATCGAAATCGCCTTCTTGCACAATCCGGACTCTGCTACAGTGTGTCAAATGTATCTGATCACCCTAATGAATGGCGCATTTTGTGATGTTACTTGTGAGAAACATGGATTTTCTGAAGCCAAAAAAAATCTTTTTTGAACACTGTGATATATTGTGAGAAACCAGCACACGTTAATCCATGAAATACCCTGGGACATGGAAAAAAGGCAACGTATTATTCTAGCCGAATAATGAAAGGGCATGCGTTCCTGATCCAGCTTATATATAAACTATGCAACAATGAAGATAATAAATACTCCATTCATTTGTTTCCACAAAGGTTCTAGAATCTTCATCAAACCCTCAGTTTTCTATGAAGTCTGTGCATCCTGTTTTCCAAGGCTGTTGAGTGTAAGCAACTTGTACATCTGTAAACATTTGTCTGTATGACCATCAAGATGATATATAGGATAAAATAATGTTTTTTGACAAGTTTCCTGAATCCTTAGGTCCAAGATCTAAAGGTTTCTGTTACACAAGGATGTGTTTAGTATTTTAAGTGCAGAAGACCAGTTTAGAAAGAAGTGGCTCTTTGAAATGAAATGCAATTATAGAGTAGATGAAGATCTTGCACAAAGACATAACATATTCAATTGCAGTTCATCTTTTTCATGGTTTTAAAATTCTAAGCTATTCCAGTCTATTTGAAAAATAAATATATAAATAAAACAGCAATAACCCACTTAGAATAATAAGCTTTCCTAATGCATTTGTGGAGCAATAACACCTCCCCAGCCATATGTTGGATGGAGAGATGTCCACTAGAAATCGCTTTCCTTACAGAATTGTTAAAACCATATACAGGTATACCTCACTTTACAGCGCTTCACTTTACAGCGCTTCGCTAATACAGCGCTTTGTGGAGCTGAAGTTTAACCTCCAAGGATTTTAAAACATTGCTTTAATCTTTGTGAGATTGCGAGAAAAGTGACTGGCACCATTTTATTATGCTTAGTTCACCCTTTTTACAGCATTACTGTGTAATCTGTGTCTCAGTGCTATACTCTGGCAAATTGTACTACAGTAATTGTCACTATTTTACAGGTACAGTATTTATTGAATACTGTGCTGTGCGAGTGTTAAACTAAACTTAGCACTATTGCACACCTAATATAAGTTAATTAAAACATGTTTTTAAGTTTTAAACACACTGGCAAGTGAAACAAAAGCTAAAACTGCCTTGTTTCACTTTAAGGCAGTTTTCACTTTACAGCGGGGCTCCGGTCCTTAACCCGCTGTATGAGCGGGGTATACCTGTACTTGTTATCTGGGGTCATAGAGGCTGCAGTGGAGTTGGTGTAGTCTGTGGCCATGGTTTGGCTAGGATGGGGTATATAGACGATGTGTTCCAGGCATGTGGTTGGTGGCCTGTGGTTAGAGATAGGGTGTATGTGAGATTGGTTTGGGGTGGGTCAGATACATATTGGAGGGTCTTTACTGCTATCACTTACTGGAAGTAGCGAGAGGTAAGGGGAAAGCTGCAGTAATGCAGAGCTCCTGAATTGTGATTATTCCACAATACATGGAGTGTTGCATCACTAATAATTTAACTATGTTTACTAATTCACTCTACAGCTCTTCTAATGGATTGGAATGGCTTAAAAGAAAATGCACAAAATCCCTGACTTGCCATGCAGTGTTTTTATATACATTTCTGATAGACTGGAAAGGGGTGCTGTGTTGCAGTTTGAATGATACTGCAGGGGATTTACTAGAAAATATGAAACATTGGTTGTTTGCTAAAACCATAACCGTTTTTATTTTATTGAAAATAAAAACAAAATATATTGAGTAAACAGTAGTAGTCACAGGCCTGTGCAGTCTAACGCAGGTTATTATATTATAGTCTGTCGCACACAAGTGCAGAGGTTTTACCTTCTCTCACAAACATTCAGATAGGACTAAGAAAGGGATAAATGATCAATTTATTGAAACATTAGTCATTTTAATTGCATCCTGTTTCCCAACCATATAGAGCTCCTTTTAAGAAGCAGTGGATCCTGCTTTGGAGTCCCATCATTTCAGCTTGGCTTTAATGCCTCTGCAGTAGTAACACATAAAATGTTTAATTTCTACTGTAAAACTGGAACCAATAAAGCACATAATGTGTGTCAAAACTATGGATAGGATTCCCAATATTGTATCTGTCTCTAATTCTCGTTATTCTTTAATTCGCCATAATCCTATTGTTTTTACTTATACAACTTGCTGTTTATACAAAGGTTAAAAATGATTTATGCGGAAAATTATAGCCAATGTTCCATGTTTAAACGTTCCACATCTGTACAGAATTATTTCTGCCTATGGTACCTTTTGTAGATTAGTGTCCTAGTGCAGATCTAATTAACATTTTTTCCAAAACATTTAAAGGAAAATGACTAAAAAATTTTAATGTACTTAATAGAGTACAGTCCAGTTGTGTGAACAATATGGGATTTTTTGAAAAAGCAAATAAACAAATATTTTTAGACATTTAAATAAGGATCATAATTAATCTGAGCAGTTGTCTCTGTAACTTGCCTTATATTTGTTTTCCACTAATTTAAAAGGACATTAAAAACAAAAAAAATGGATGATTCAGATTAAGCCTAACATTTTAAACACCTTTCTGAATTACTTCTAATAACACATTTGCTTTATTTTCTTGGTATCCTTTGTTGAAGCAGTGCACTTTTGGGAGCTAGCTAAGCACATCAGATGAACCAATGACATATACGTGCAGCCACCAATCAGAAACTACCTCTCAGAAGTGCATTGATGGTTCTGAGCCTACCTTGATCTGCTTTTCAACAAAGAATACCAAGAGAATGAAGCACATTCGAAAATAGAAGAAAAATTGGAAAGTTGTTTCAAATTGCATACTCTATCAAAATCATGAAAGTTTCATTTCTTTCATGTAATTAGCAAGAGTCCATGAGCTAGTGACGTATGGGATATACATTCCTACCAGGAGGGGCAAAGTTTCCCAAACCTCAAAATGCCTATAAATACACCCCTCACCACACCCACAATTCAGTTTTACAAACTTTGCCTCCGATGGAGGTGGTGAAGTAAGTTTGTGCTAGATTCTACGTTGATATGCGCTCCGCAGCAAGTTGGAGCCCGGTTTTCCTCTCAGCGTGCAGTGAATGTCAGAGGGATGTGAGGAGAGTATTGCCTATTTGAATGCAGTGATCTCCTTCTAAGGGGTCTATTTCATAGGTTCTCTGTTATCGGTCGTAGAGATTCATCTCTTACCTCCCTTTTCAGATCGACGATATACTCTTATATATACCATTACCTCTGCTGATTCTCGTTTCAGTACTGGTTTGGCTATCTGCTATATGTAGATGAGTGTCCTGGGGTAAGTAAGTCTTATTTTCTGTGACACTCCTAGCTATGGTTGGGCACTTTGTTTATAAAGTTCTAAATATATGTATTCAAACATTTATTTGCCTTGACTCAGAATGTTCAACTTTCCTTATTTTCAGACAGTCAGTTTCATATTTGGGATAATGCATTTTAATTTAACATTTTTCTTATCTTAAAATTTGACTTTTTCCCTGTGGGCTGTTAGGCTCGCGGGGGCTGAAAATGCTTCATTTTATTGCGTCATTCTTGGCGCGGACTTTTTTGGCGCAAAAATTCTATTTCCGTTTCCGGCGTCATACGTGTCGCCGGAAGTTGCGTCATTTTTTGACTTTATTTTGCGCCAAAAATGTCGGCGTTCCGGATGTGGCGTCATTTTTGGCGCCAAAAAGCATTTAGGCGCCAAATAATGTGGGCGTCTTATTTGGCGCGAAAAAATATGGGCGTCACTTTTGTCTCCACATTATTTAAGTCTCATTTTTTATTGCTTCTGATTGCTAGAAGCTTGTTCTTTGGCATTTTTTCCCATTCCTGAAACTGTCATTTAAGGAATTTGATCAATTTTGCTTTATATATATGTTGTTTTTTCTCTTACATATTGCAAGATGTCTCACGTTGCATCTGAGTCAGAAGATACTACAGGAAAATCGCTGTCAAATGCTGAATCTACCAAAGCTAAGTGTATCTGCTGTAAACTTTTGGTAGCTATTCCTCCAGCTGTTGTTTGTATTGATTGTCATGACAAACTTGTTAAAGCAGATAATATTTCCTTTAGTAAAGTACCATTGCCTGTTGCAGTTCCTTCAACATCTAAGGTGCAGAATGTTCCTGATAATATAAGAGATTTTGTTTCTGAATCCATAAAGAAGGCTATGTCTGTTATTTCTCCTTCTAGTAAACGTAAAAAATCTTTTAAAACTTCTCTCCCTACAGATGAATTTTTAAATGAACATCATCATTCTGATTCTGATGATTCCTCTGGTTCAGAGGATTCTGTCTCAGAGGTTGATGCTGATAAATCTTCTTATTTATTTAAAATGGAATTTATTCGTTCTTTACTTAAAGAAGTACTAATTGCTTTAGAAATAGAGGATTCTGGTCCTCTTGATACTAATTCTAAACGTTTAGATAAGGTATTTAAAGCTCCTGTGGTTATTCCAGAAGTTTTTCCTGTTCCTAATGCTATTTCTGCAGTAATTTCCAAAGAATGGGATAATTTGGGTAATTCATTTACTCCTTCTAAACGTTTTAAGCAATTATATCCTGTGCCGTCTGACAGATTAGAATTTTGGGACAAGATCCCTAAAGTTGATGGGGCTATTTCTACCCTTGCTAAACGTACTACTATTCCTACGTCAGATGGTACTTCGTTTAAGGATCCTCTAGATAGGAAAATTGAGTCCTTTCTAAGAAAAGCTTATCTGTGTTCAGGTAATCTTCTTAGACCTGCTATATCTTTGGCTGATGTTGCTGCAGCTTCAACTTTTTGGTTGGAAACTTTAGCGCAACAAGTAACACATCGTGATTCTCATGATATTATTATTCTTCTTCAGCATGCTAATAATTTTATCTGTGATGCCATTTTTGATATTATCAGAGTTGATGTCAGGTTTATGTCTCTAGCTATTTTAGCTAGAAGAGCTTTATGGCTTAAAACTTGGAATGCTGATATGGCTTCTAAATCAACTTTACTTTCCATTTCTTTCCAGGGTAACAAATTATTTGGTTCTCAGTTGGATTCCATTATTTCAACTGTTACTGGTGGGAAAGGAACTTTTTTACCACAGGATAAAAAATCTAAAGGTAAAAACAGGGCTAATAATCGTTTTCGTTCCTTTCGTTTCAACAAAGAACAAAAGCCTGATCCTTCATCCTCAGGAGCAGTTTCAGTTTGGAGACCATCTCCAGTCTGGAATAAATCCAAGCCAGCTAGAAAGGCAAAGCCTGCTTCTAAGTCCACATGAAGGTGCGGCCCTCATTCCAGCTCAGCTGGTAGAGGGCAGGTTACGTTTTTTCAAGGAAATTTGGATCAATTCTGTTCACAATCTTTGGATTCAGAGCATTGTTTCAGAAGGGTACAGAATTGGTTTCAAGTTGAGACCTCCTGCAAAGAGATTTTTTCTTTCCCGTGTCCCAGTAAATCCAGTAAAAGCTCAAGCATTTCTGAAATGTGTTTCAGATCTAGAGTTGACTGGAGTAATTATGCCAGTTCCAGTTCCGGAACAGGGGATGGGGTTTTATTCAAATCTCTTCATTGTACCAAAGAAGGAGAATTCTTTCAGACCAGTTCTGGATCTAAAAATATTGAATCGTTATGTAAGGATACCAACGTTCAAGATGGTAACTGTAAGGACTATCTTACCTTTTGTTCAGCAAGGGAATTATATGTCCACAATAGATTTACAGGATGCATATCTGCATATTCCGATTCATCCAGATCATTATCAGTTCCTGAGATTCTCGTTTCTGGACAAGCATTACCAGTTTGTGGCTCTGCCGTTTGGCCTAGCTACAGCTACAAGAATTTTTACAAAGGTTCTCGGTGCCCTGCTGTCTGTAATCAGAGAACAGGGTATTGTGGTATTTCCTTATTTGGACGATATCTTGGTACTTGCTCAGTCTTTACATTTAGCAGAATCTCATACGAATCGACTTGTGTTGTTTCTTCAAGATCATGGTTGGAGGATCAATTTACCAAAAAGTTCTTTGATTCCTCAGACAATGGTAACCTTTCTGGGTTTCCAGATGGATTCAGTGTCCATGACTCTGTCTTTAACAGACCAGAGACGTCTAAAGTTGATTACAGCTTGTCGAAACCTTCAGTCACAATCATTCCCTTCGGTAGCCTTATGCATGGAAATTCTAGGTCTTATGACTGCTGCATCGGACGCGATCCCCTTTGCTCGTTTTCTCATGCGACCTCTTCAGCTCTGTATGCTGAAGCAATGGTGCAAGGATTACACGAAGATATCTCAATTAATATCTTTAAAACCGATTGTTCGACACTCTCTAACATGGTGGACAGATCACCATCGTTTAATTCAGGGGGCTTCTTTTGTTCTTCCGACCTGGACTGTAATTTCAACAGATGCAAGTCTTACAGGTTGGGGAGCTGTGTGGGGATCTCTGACGGCACAAGGAGTTTGGGAATCTCAGGAGGTGAGATTACCGATCAATATTTTGGAACTCCGTGCAATTTTCAGAGCTCTTCAGTTTTGGCCTCTTCTGAAGAGAGAATCGTTCATTTGTTTTCAGACAGACAATATCACAACTGTGGCATACATCAATCATCAAGGAGGGACTCACAGTCCTCTGGCTATGAAAGAAGTATCTCGAATTTTGGTTTGGGCGGAATCCAGCTCCTGTCTAATCTCTGCGGTTCATATCCCAGGTGTAGACAATTGGGAAGCGGATTATCTCAGTCGCCAAACGTTGCATCCGGGCGAATGGTCTCTTCACCCAGAGGTATTTCTTCAGATTGTTCAAATGTGGGAACTTCCAGAAATAGATCTGATGGTGTCTCATCTAAACAAGAAACTTCCCAGGTATCTGTCCAGATCCCGGGATCCTCAGGCGGAGGCAGTGGATGCATTATCACTTCCTTGGAAGTATCATCCAGCCTATATCTTTCCTCCTCTAGTTCTTCTTCCAAGAGTAATCTCCAAGATTCTGAAGGAATGCTCGTTTGTTCTGCTGGTAGCTCCGGCATGGCCTCACAGGTTTTGGTATGCGGATCTTGTCCGGATGGCCTCTTGCCAACCGTGGACTCTTCCGTTAAGACCAGACCTTCTGTCACAAGGTCCTTTTTTCCATCAGGAGCTGAAATCCTTAAATTTAAAGGTATGGAGATTGAACGCTTGATTCTTGGTCAAAGAGGTTTCTCTGACTCTGTGATTACTACTATGTTACAGGCTCGTAAATCTGTATCTCGAGAGATATATTATAGAGTCTGGAAGACTTATATTTCTTGGTGTCTTTCTCATCATTTTTCCTGGCATTCTTTTAGAATACCGAGAATTTTACAGTTCCTTCAGGATGGTTTAGATAAGGGTTTGTCCGCAAGTTCTTTGAAAGGACAAATCTCTGCTCTTTCTGTTCTTTTTCACAGAAAGATTGCTATTCTTCCTGATATTCATTGTTTTGTACAAGCTTTGGTTCGTATAAAACCTGTCATTAAGTCAATTTCTCCTCCTTGGAGTTTGAATTTGGTTCTGGGAGCTCTTCAAGCTCCTCCGTTTGAACCTATGCATTCATTGGACATTAAATTACTTTCTTGGAAAGTTTTGTTCCTTTTGGCCATCTCTTCTGCCAGAAGAGTTTCTGAATTATCTGCTCTTTCTTGTGAGTCTCCTTTTCTGATTTTTCATCAGGATAAGGCGGTGTTGCGAACTTCTTTTGAATTTTTACCTAAAGTTGTGAATTCCAACAACATTAGTAGAGAAATTGTGGTTCCTTCATTATGTCCTAATCCTAAGAATTCTAAGGAGAAATCGTTGCATTCTTTGGATGTTGTTAGAGCTTTGAAATATTATGTTGAAGCTACGAAATCTTTTCGTAAGACTTCTAGTCTATTTGTTATCTTTTCCGGTTCTAGAAAAGGCCAGAAAGCTTCTGCCATTTCTTTGGCATCTTGGTTGAAATCTTTAATTCATCTTGCCTATGTTGAGTCGGGTAAAACTCCACCTCAGAGAATTACAGCTCATTCTACTAGGTCAGTTTCTACTTCCTGGGCGTTTAGGAATGAAGCTTCGGTTGACCAGATCTGCAAAGCAGCAACTTGGTCCTCTTTGCATACTTTTACTAAATTCTACCATTTTGATGTATTTTCTTCTTCTGAAGCAGTTTTTGGTAGAAAAGTACTTCAGGCAGCGGTTTCAGTTTGAATCTTCTGCTTATGTTTTTCGTTAAACTTTATTTTGGGTGTGGATTATTTTCAGCAGGAATTGGCTGTCTTTATTTTATCCCTCCCTCTCTAGTGACTCTTGTGTGGAAAGATCCACATCTTGGGTAGTCATTATCCCATACGTCACTAGCTCATGGACTCTTGCTAATTACATGAAAGAAAACATAATTTATGTAAGAACTTACCTGATAAATTCATTTCTTTCATATTAGCAAGAGTCCATGAGGCCCGCCCTTTTTTTGTGGTGGTTATGATTTTGTATAAAGCACAATTATTCCAATTCCTTATTTTATATGCTTTCGCACTTTTTTATCACCCCACTTCTTGGCTATTCGTTAAACTGAATTGTGGGTGTGGTGAGGGGTGTATTTATAGGCATTTTGAGGTTTGGGAAACTTTGCCCCTCCTGGTAGGAATGTATATCCCATACGTCACTAGTTCATGGACTCTTGCTAATATGAAAGAAATGAATTTATCAGGTAAGTTCTTACATAAATTATGTTTTTTACTTTACTGTTCCTTTAATATATTTAATTCTCCAATTAACGAGATATAATAATGCAGAATAGCAAACGCTCAATTGTTAGCGTATGTATTTGTTGCATTAATGATCCTAAGTTACTGAGGGATATTATATTTCAAGCGCAGTAAATTGCACACTTTGGGGCCGATTTATCGAGCTCCGTATGTCGGCATTCATCGATGTGCAGCGGACAAGATATGCTACATTGTATCATGTTCACTCGCACTATGTTAAATATACGCCAGTATGTTATTTTGCACCCAGCAACACACAATCAGTGATGCACAATCTAGTATTACAAATTGTCTGTTAAATTGTTTAACCGACACATTTTAACATGCATGATACATGTATAACACTCCCTATACTTTTTATGGAAAGTGTAAAATGGTAGTGGCGTGCTCAGGTTATGTATATTGCAAGTTGTCTGTTAATTGTTGCGCTGGCACACTAGACCGAAATACCACTTTCTCTTTTACCACTTTTAAAAATGTGGCATTAATAGCATTTGCTTTTGGGCTTCAAAAAATATAAATAAATTATATGGTGTGCAGGGCTAACGAGCCTTTTTTTCTCACCGCTCACTTAAAGGGAAACTGTACCCAAATTTTTTCTTTCGTGATTCAGATAGAGCATGACATTTTAAGCATCTTTCTAATTTACTCCTTTTATCAATTTTTCTTCATTCTCTTGGTATCTTTATTTGAAATGCAAGAATGTAAGTTTAGATGCCGGCCCATTTTTGTTGAACAACCTGGGTTGTCCTTGCTGATTGGTGGATAAATTCATTCACCAATAAAAAAGTTGCTTTCCAGAGTACTGAACCCAAAACAAGCTTAGATGCCTTCTTTTTCAAATAAAGATAGCAAGAGAACGAGGAAAAATTGATAATAGGAGTAAGTTAGAAAGTTGCTTAACATTGCATGCTCTTTCTGAATTACAAAAGAAAAATTTTGGGTACAGTGTCCCTTTAAGACAACGCTGGTATTACAGGTTTTCTTCAAGCCTGCGTTAGCCTCACAAAAGTGAGCGTTGAGCAAAATTTAGCTCCACATCTCACTGTAATACCAGCGCTGCTTACAGTAGTGGTGAGCTGGCTAAACGTGCTCGTGCACGATTTCCCCATAGGAAACAATGGGGCTGAGCCGGCTGAAAAAACCTAACACCTGCAAAAAAGCAGCGTTCAGCTCCTAACGCAGCCCCATTGTTTCCTATGGGGAAATAAAAGTTATGTCTACATCTAACACCCTAACATGAACCCCGAGTCTAAACACCCCTAATCTTACACTTATTAACCCCTAATCTGCCGTCCCCAACATCGTCACCACCTACATTATATTATTAACCCCTAATATGCCGCTCCGGACACCACCGCCACCTACTTTATACTTATGAACCTCTAATCTGATGCCCCCAACATCGCAGAACCCTACATTTTATTTATTAACCCCTAATCTGCCCCCCCCAAGGTCGCAACAACTATATTAAATGTATTAACCCCTAATCTGCAGCCGCCAACGTCGCCGCCACTATAATACATTTATTAACCCCTAAACCTAAGTCTAACCCTAACCCTAACACCCCCCTAACTTAAATATAATTTAAATAAATCTAAATAAATTTACTACAATTAAATAAATTAATGCTATTTAAAACTAAATACTTACCGATAAAATAAACCCTAAGATAGCAACAATATAACTGTTACATTGTAGCTAGTTTAGGATTTAGATTTATTTTACAGGCAACTTTGTATTTATTTTAACTAGGTACAATAGTTATTAAATAGTTATTAACTATTTTATAACTTCCTAGTTAAAATAAGTACAAATTTACCTGTAAAATAAATCCTAACCTAAATTACAATTACACCTAACACTACACTATCATTAAATTAATTACATAAATTACCTACAATTAACTACAATTAAATTAAATAAACTAAAGTACAAAAAAAAACACTAAATTACAGAAAGTAAAAAAAGAATTACAATTTTTTTAAACTAATTACACCTAATCTAATCCCCCTAATAAAATAAAAAAGCCCCCCAAAATAATAAAATTCCCTACCCTATACTAAATTACAAATAGCCCTTAAAAGGGCCTTTTGCAGGGCATTGCCCCAAAGTAATCAGCTCTTTTACCTGTAAAAAAAATTTAATACCCCCCCAATGTTAAAACCCACCACCCACACACCCAACCCTACTCTAAAACCCACCCAATCCCCCCTTAAAAAACTTAACACTACCCCCTTGAAGATCACCCTACCTTGAGCTGTCTTCACCCAGCCGGCACAAGTGGACCTCCAGAGGGCAGAAGTCTTCATCTGATCCTGCCAGAAGAGGACATCCAGACCGGCAGAAGTCTTCATCCAGGCGGCATCTTCTATCTTCTTCTATCCGGAGTGGAGTGGGTCCATCTTGAAGACATCCGACGTGGAGCATCCTCTTCCATCCGACGGCGACTGAAGAATGAAGGTTCCTTTAAGTGACATCATCCAAGATGGCGTCCCTTCAATTCTGATTGGCTGATAGAATCCTATCAGCCAATCAGAATTAAGGTAGGAAAAATCATATTGGCTGATGCAATCAGCCAATAGAATTGAGCTTGCATTCTATTGGCTGATTGGAACAGACGTTGGGGGTGGCAGATTAGGGGTTAATAAATGTAGGTAGGTGTCGGCGATATTAGGGATGGCAGATTAGGGGTTAATAAAATTTAACTAGTGTTTGCAAGGCGGGAGTGCAGCGATTTAGGGGTTAATATATTTATTACAGTGGCGGTGATGTCTGGTCGGCAGATTAGGGGTTAAACATTTTAGTTAAGTGTTTGCGATGTGGGGGGGGCTCGGTTTAGGGGTTAATAGGTAGTTTATGGGTGTTAGTATACTTTGTAGCACTTTAGTTAAGAGTTTTATGTTACAGCGTTAGCCCATAATACTCTTAACTACTGACTTTTAAATGCGGTAGGAGTCTGGACAGGAGAGGGTCTACTGCTCACTTTTTCAAGCAATCGTAATACCGGCGTTAGGAAAATCCCATTAAAAAGATAGGATACGCAATTGACATAAGGGGATTTGCGATATGCGAAAATTGGGGGAAAAAAAGTGAGCGGTACACCTGTACCTGCCAGATTCGTAATACCAGCGGGCGTTAAAAAGCAGCGTTGGGACCCCTCAATGCTGCTTTTTAAGGCTAACACAAGACTCGTAATCTAGCCGAGTTTGAGGTGTTGATTAAACTCATTAGTGTGTAGGTTACTATTGATTACAAGTGTTTTTGCAAATGTGTAGAACCAAAAACTCTTCTTTGAGCTTGATGATATATTCTTGCCAACTAAAACCTTCTTTTTCTCACTGACACTCGCATGGCTGCCCCGGTGCAATGATTGTAAAAAAGGGGCAGTTCCTGTGAGTTGCGAGATGGCTCCTATTAAAAGTAATGAAGCTCGCTGGATAGGGAAACTTCGCTCCTTAGTGCGAAGTTAGCAGGGAGCACGGGGAGCACTCTAAAATTAAAATCCTGCAGCAAATATAACTCACATTACGCTTCTTTCTGCTTATAGCATCTTACATTCGCCTATATTTTAGTATGCATTTGTTTTTCTATTGGGGTTATAAGTGTTTGTATTGTTTTGAGAAAAGCTCTCCACCTTTTAGTTGGCGAGAAAAAACTGTGAGATCTGCAGTGCGAAAATCTTTATAGAATTACATTGGGATTAGATAGACATTTTCATATACGCCCATGTTCAGCCTATTTTACGAAAAAACAACAATTATGCTTTGTATTTTGTATTGATAAGTTCAAATTTTTATGTGATTTTTGCACATCCAGTGTACTACAATTACGATTTACGCTGTGCATATTTAATTTGATTTATTCCGTTGTAAATTACATACTAATTTTACGTTTTTGTTAACATATGATTTTTGGTGAAGAATTTAGTTAAGATTTTTGATGCACTTTAGCAATACAATTGTTCCCTGCTTATTTTTGTGTGAATGGTTCAAATATTTGTTTAGTATAATGTTTAAAATACGATTTTTTTTGTTGTGCACATTTCATATGAAAATGCAGTATATGCCCCTTAGCGAGACACCCTGTTTTCAAGGTAAAAAATGGCTTTAGATCATTCCACCAGGGAAATAGGACTGGCGAGCATTCATTAATAATCTTGTCAGCCCAGGGAGCTTTCAATCATCGAGTCCTTTGTCAGAAATAGGCCCCATTTATGAAATCAATAGGAAACCTGTCTGCCCATGATTGTGGCATATACCCATTGCTAGCATTTAATATAACACAATCCTTGTGCAGTGTCACCCCTTGCTCTTGTGGGACTGGTTGTGCGAGAGATGGGTCTGTAAGTCACCCCAAACAAATTTGGGCTGATTTAACTCTGCAACCTTTGAGGTGGGGAAGAGGTTTACAAGTGGCAGTCAGATGGATTCCGCTTCTTAAACTTGTGGCAACTTCAAGTAGGTTTGCGTCAGCAATCGTACCCCGTAAATGCTGCAAAGTAACTTCTGCTTAATAGAGTCTATAGTGTTTATTATACATGGGGCATACATCACTATCTGAAGAGCTGCATTCTGGGAATGAAGGTGCATGTGACATACGTGTGTGTCTCATCTTGCAGTTGTGTCTCGAGATTGTAGGTGACAGAGGACTCACTATTTTTAGATTGGATTGTTACTTTAATCTAATTTGATGGTAAATCCTAGCATTTTTTAAACACTAGGATTTACCAGTGCTATAAATAAAAGGGACTTTCAGTCATGAAGTATAAAAAAGTTCATGCTGAAAGTTCCTTTATACGCTGGCAGTTTATGCGGAGCTGAGCCCCTCCAGCCACCTATGGCAAAATGCTATTTTTTCAGAGGTGTTTTTTCCTCTTCTTACCTAATAGCTTGCTAGCCATACAGCATAATGCTGAAGGGCAAGCACTGCTATTGGCTAATGGTTGTAGATGTAACCTCATTGAAAAAAATGGCTGTTTGCCGTGGGTGGCCGGAAGCGCTCAGCTCGGCATAAACTCGCGGGCAAATAAAGGTAAATTTTAGCATGAAGTTTCTTTATTCTTCATGACTGAAAGTCCCAGTTATTTATATCACTGGTAAATCCTAGTGTTTCAAAAATGATAGGATTTACAGTCGCTTTAATTTGTTTGTTCTGTGATGTATTTAAGATGTTTTGTGATTCCAGTATCCGTCACAGCAGAACGCATTCTATGCGCCAAGAGATCAGCAGTTATGAGACCTATACTTTTCCTATGATTATAACAAAAAGTGACTAACAAGTGATTGTGACAAGGAGCTGGTACAAATCTTTATGAAATTTTAGCTTTATATATCTTTTTGTTTATTGTATATAGGCCTATTCATTGCTGTATAATTTTCCTGTGACTGCCAGGAATAAGTGTCTAGCAGTGCAAAGAGTTTGTATTGCTGCTGTTTCTAACAACAACGTTTTATAAGACACTCTGCTCCTACGCGCCACTATAAAGTGCAGCATAAACTCATTTCAAACATGGATCTGGCAAAAATCTGTACAGTTTTCATATAAACGATTTCACTGTTGCTCCGTTTTGATACTGATCCTGCTGTGTCACAAGTTGATGGAATGTTTTTGGCACTTGATATTAAAGTTTATTGGGAGCATTTTGGAATTAGTTTCATTATGAGCTAGTATTCCTGAATATCTCAGTTTTGCCTCCGCTCAGTATACCGTGGTATTTTCAATGATATTAAATTAAAAAAAAGTTCTTGATTACAAAATATCCCACAATAATTGCTGTTATTGTAGAAATTCAATACTGCAGAACAGTGTATTCCTAGCGGACCTGTAATGTATATTTGATTTGGCATGCATCACATTGCTAGAAGTCTTGGCCTGCAGGTAACCTACTATAATAAGGCACAGTAATCTTTATTACAAATCAGGATAAATTTCCCAAGAGAGAGGTTTTTATTCATTTACATGTAATTGTGACCTGTAACTTTGTCTGCAGACAGATGGTGGTTGGGGAAAATGGAGTTCATATGGTCCTTGCTCACGGACATGTGGAGGAGGAGTCCAACTGGCCAAACGAGAGTGTAACAGCCCAGAGCCCTCTCATGGAGGTTCTTATTGTGAAGGACTGAGAGTAAAGTACAGATCCTGTTCTCTCAACCCCTGTCCTGATATTGGTAAGTTATTTCAAAGTAGACCAGGAACATAACCAGGACAAATTTATCAAATTTATTTATCTATCTATCTATCATCTATCTATCTGTCATCTATCTATCTATCTATCTATCCTCTGTCTATCTATCTTTCCATCTACCCTCTGTTTGTCTATCTATCTGTCTGTCTATCTATCTATCTATCTATCTATCTATCTATCTATCTATCTATCTATCTATCATGTTATGCAGTGTATTTCCATGCTATGTAAACTAGACTAGGTGACGGCCTTTAATAATATGGATAATGATGCTGAGTAGAGATGAAGACCTGTGTTTTGCTATTTAAATAAAATGACTAAACTATGTTCCTGCTTAATTAAGCTAATAATAAATACAACTTTTGATAAAGCATTACACAAACAGCCATTTTTGTGCATAAAAAAACTCTATTAATATATAAAGATGCCTTAGGATTTTTTGTGTCAAAGCCTCACAGCATTAGTGCTGGTCCAACCCCACTGCATTATTATTAATGAAGCCAAAAATCACTGTATATCTTGTGCAGTATTAGAGGTTAAATGCAGTATTAAAGCCTGCACACAAGGGGCAGTATACTTCCACGCCCAAGCAGGACACATAAAGCTTAGTATAGCTTAAGGTCTGGAATGTATGTGTTTAACTCATTTGCAGGGCCTATAGGCACCAACATGTACATCCACTCATAACACAGAGCTGTATCAAGAATAATAAACTAACATATACTGTAACTACAGAGTTTACTTGGAAATTAATTGGATAATTTTACCGCCTTCCATGGTTGAGCAAAAGGGAAGTCCAACATCAGGGCTTTTTATTAATAATGTATTAAACCTTGTGAATGCTACAATGTGGTGTTTATAGTAGTAAACACTAAACTACTAAACATGCTTGTTGCTTTGTAGGAAAGAGTTTCCGTGAGGAACAGTGTGAAGCGTTCAATGGCTTCAATCAGAGCACAAACCGTTTAACAGCGACAGTGGGATGGGTTCCCAAATACTCCGGAGTTTCACCCAGGGATAAATGCAAACTCATTTGCAGGGCCAATGGCACCGGATATTTTTATGTGCTGGCTGCAAAGGTTAGTGAACAAGCTTAAAAATAAATCCAGCTATGCAAAGGAAGAATGTTTTTTTCTTTTTGTTCTGTGTTCATCACGTAGGCTATTTAGGGACACTAAAAGGACATAAAACTCCAAATTTAAATATACATTCAATTCACACGTATTAATAAGCAAACTTCTAATAAACATGGTTGTTTATGCATATGTTCCATGAAGCTGTATTCAAACACTACGCCTGCTAAGAGAGCTTGTGAGGGAATGTATTCATCAGTGATGGTACGGACGGAGCAAGTGCTGATACAATAGAAGATATCTAATCAGGAATGGTGTTTGGATGTAGGTGTATGAAGCATATGTACCTATAACCTGCAACCATCTAAAGTTACCACTGAAACTTTTGCCAATCACATTATTGATAATACGTGTGTATTGCAGAGGAAATATGACAATGTGCAATACAATTTTGAGCATTGAGATTTAGGGGCATATCTATCAAGCTCTGTACAAAGCTTGATACCCTGTGTTTCTGGCGAGCCCTATGAAGCAGCGGTCTAAAGATCGAAAAACCTTAGAGGTACATGAAACACAAAAAGTTTATTTTATGATATAGACAGATCATACAATTTATTAAGCAGCTTTCCAATTGTCTGATTTATGTTGGTTTTGTCTGATTTTTGTTGGTTTTGTCTGATTTATGTTGGTTTGTGATGTGACAATTCTGAGCTTATCTTAATGTGCCAGCCTACTTACCAGATCAATTAAACCACTCCAATTATAAAAGTGTAAAATCAACAAAATGGAATAAGGTTATCCTACACACTAAATATTGCAAGGGGTAAGCAGAAGGTTACCCTACAAACTAAATAATGCAAGGGGTAAACAGAAGGTCACCCTACAAACTAGATAGGTTTAAACTTTTAGGAAATTTTGGCCTGTCTTGTGCCTATTTTTCTTATCTGTCATCTTAATATATGTTTCTATGTAAAGTAGTCACTATTAGATGAAACATTAAATATAGCATTAATTTTATAACACAATACCTTAAAATATTCTCTGGAGTTTATTATTACACAGTTATTTACAGTAGCTGTATATTTAATGATGGTAAATCTTGCACAAAAGCTTGTGAGTATTTTTTCTTCCCCCCCCCCCAAAACAATTCATAATAAAGCCTTTATAAAGATCACAGTATAGGGAACAAGATCCATAATCCATCTTGGCTCAGGGACAACAGGATAGATATGTGTCATTTATTTTCGTAATAATGGTCTTTCTTCTCCATTAAGCTATTATAGAAAATAAATGATCCAATCTTATGGTTATAGCAATAGTTAGTTTGCCTAAGAAGTGATTGTATTGTTTATTCTTCTATCTAAACCATAAGACAACTATTATCTTTATAATATTGCATTAGAGCATGAAGCTTTCCAGATTATTTTATTTTAGCCTTTCTTGTATATAGGGGGAGGGATATTCTAAAACAGCAACTAGGAATGATACAGACGGATTTAAGATGGAAAATGAAGTCATTATATTTTGTTTTTATTGAGGGGATAATGGGCCGGATTCCCTAAAGCTCCCTGAGCTTCTGAGATTTGAGAATAAATCTCTTCTGTACTATGAAGTCTTTGTCTTAAAGGGCCAGTGCGCTATAAAATTGGTTTCCCATTAATGTGTCCCCAATGATGTTATACCAGATGCATAATATAAAATGTATGAGATATTTCTCCTTAATGATTCTTTTTTTTATGAAATAGCTGGATTTGCTCTTTGAAACTACATCACATCAAAATAAGCTATGCTTGCAGAGAGATCAGACATTCTTATTTTATCACTCAAATTCATCCCTTTCTTATCTCTGTCTCTATACAATACTTACAAAGAACAATTAACATGACATGAACGTGATGTTCAAGTGCCGGGCGGTGGGCTTTGTCTAGTGGGTATGTTGTGTGAGTGATTTTATTTTTAATAGATGGTTAGACTTTAATCATCTATTAAAAATAAACTGGGGAAACTTTGAACGGCCCCACATTGCAGGGTCTATGGTCCAGGATTGCCGCCTCTGGTTTATGTACTAATACATATAAATATAAAACTTCCAATACAGCTCTATCAGTCATACACAGGAACAGTACATTATGCTTCAACTTATCATTTGGTCTCAATTAAAACTGTAGCGCTGTCATGATGATTTTCGGACACCTGCGTACCAGCTATTTAAAAAATGTGTGCAGAGAGAGCACTTGGATAAACTTATTTTGAAGAGCGACGTCTGTCAGACATGATACGCCACATTAATAAATCTGCCCCCATGTCATCTTCAGGGTTTTCAAATTTATTACAACAACCTTAATTTGAAAAACATGAAAAAGTGACATAGCAGAACTCCCAACCTTTCTGTATTGTGTGAATGGCCCAGATTCGGAGGGCATACCCCTAATGTCCTGCACCTCCCCCTCTATATATACCTGTTTCTAGGGCCTTCCCCATCTCGGCTCACAACATGACCTGAATATGCCCATACCTGTCAGTGGGTTGTCTCAACCCATGGCACACTGTCCCACCTCTTCTCTTACAGTCAGGCTCACTAAGTAACCGTGTTTGCCAGACACTTTATTTAGAAACAAAACAATCCCAGACCAGCATTCTTCTTCTTCTTCTTAATTTATAAAGCGCCAACAGATTCCGCAGGTACAAAGATAAAAGTACAGTACAATACAATATAAAATACATCAGACAAAGTTTAACAAATAAATACAGGGGGAATTGAGGACCCTGTTCCCATGGGAACTTACAATCTAGATAGGTAGGAGGGTGAGAAACAGGAGGTGGGTACTGCAAAGGTGAGAATGATGTTAGTGTGGAGTTAGATGAGGGCAGCTATAAGGCAAGTGGAATTAATTTGTTACTGATTTGGAGATAGGCTTCCCTGAACAAAAAGATCTTTAGGGAAAGTTTAAAAGAGGAAAGGTCAGGGGAAAGTCTGACAACTCGAGAAAGTGCGTTCCAGATGGTTGTTGCCGCACAAGAGAAGTCCTGTAGTCTAGCATGGGAGAAGGTGATGGTAGAAGATGCAAGGAGCAGGTCATTGTTGGGCGGGCTGGAGTATATTTGTTGATGAGTGAGGACAGGTAGGTGGGGCTGCATTGGTAAGGACTTTGTAGGTCGGGTGAGAATTTGAATTTAATTCTGCTATGAATGGGGAGCTAGTGAAGGAACTCGAAGAGAGGTGCAGCAGATACAGAGCATCGGGAGAGGTGGATTAGCCTAGCAGAGTCATTTAGGATGGATTGAAGAGGGGAGAGGCGGGAGAGAGGGAGGCCAGTTAGTAGGTTATTACAGTAGTCAAGTCGGGAAATTACCAGGGAGTGGATTAACTGTTTAGTAGTTTCAGCACTAAGAAATGGACGAAATTTGTAGATATCATGTAGTTGGACAGATTGGAGTCAAGTGTAACTCCTAGGCAGCAGACTTGGGGTGATGGGGAGATAGTGGTGTCACCAACAGTAATTGAAAAGTTAGAAACTGGGGTAGAATTAGAGGGGGGTTAGAAGGAGCTCAGTCTTGGATATGTTGATTTTTAGGTTGTGAGAGGCCATCCAAGAAGAAATTCCAGATAAGCAGACACTGATGTGAGAAAGGACAGAAGGAGAGAGTGCATGGGTGGATAGGTAGATCTGAGTATAATCAGCATAGAGGTGATAGTTGAAGCCATAGCTACTAATAAGTTGACCCAATGAGGAAGTAGAAATAGAGAAGAGTAGAGGACCAAGAACAGCCTTGAGGTACTCCAACAGACAGAGGCAATGGAGAGGAGGAGTTGCCAGCAAAGGAGACAGAAAAGGACATATTAGAGAGATAAGAGTGGATCCAGGAGAGGGCAGTGTTAGAGAGTCCAAGGGAGCTGAGAGTCCATACTAGAAGGGAATGATCAACAGTGTCAAAGGCAGCAGACAGGTCAAGTAAGATATGTATTGAGCAGTGGCTGTTGTTTTTAGCAGAAAGAAGATTGTTAGTAACCTTGGGGAGGGCAGTCTCAGTAGAGTGTTGGGGACAGGAGCCAGATTGCAAGGGGTCAAGTAATGAGTTGGAAGGCAAGAAGTGGGTTAGGCGATTGAAAACTAGTTTTTTCAGGACTTTTGAAGCTAGCGGAAGCAGTGATATGGGGTGCTTGTTTGCAGGAAAATTGGGATCGAGGGAGGGTTTTCTGAGGATGGGGGTGACCTTTGCATGTTTGAAGGAAGATGGGAATGAACCGGTAGGGATAGGTTGAATATGTGAGTAAGAGCTGGAGTGAGGGTAGAAGACAGAGAGGGTATTAGATGTGAAGGGATAGGGTCAAGTGGGCAGGTAGTGAGGTGTGAGGAAGACAATAGGGAACTCACTTAATTTTTAGTGGTTGGGGGGACGGTGCTGAGAGTGGTGGAGGGGGTGGCCAGGGGCGGAGATGGAAGGTTGCAGTCTTGTGTTGGAATATTAATTTGGATGGTAAGTTTTTTGTTGAAAAAGTAGTCTGCCAAGTATTTGAGCACTAAAGACAGATGAAGGGGGTGGTGCGGGTGGATAGAGGAGAGAGTTAAAAATTGAGAAGAGACATTTAGGGTTTGAGGAGTGAGTAGATATAAGAGAAGAGAAGTAGGTTTGCTTGGCTAAGTGAAGGGCAATGGAGTAAAAATAAATAATGAACTTATAGTGGAAGAAATCTGTTTCAGAGCAGGATTTCCTCCAAGCACGTTCAGCAGCACGGGAGCATTTTTGCAGGTAGCGTGTTTGTTTAGAGTGCCAGGGTTGGAGCTGATGACGTGGATTTTTGCGTATTTGAGGAGGAGCAAAAGTGTCAAGTGCAGAGGATAGAGTATTGTTATAGTGGGTTGTAGCAAGCTCAGGGCAAGATATCATGGAAGTGTGGGGGAGGCGTTTTTTAATAAGGTTGGAACATTGGAGAGGATCCACAGTGTGCAGATTTCTACAGGTACGGGGGCGAGGGGGAGAAGTAGGTTTAGCCTGTATATTAAGATTAAAAGTGAGCAGATGGTGGTCTGAGATGGGAAATGGGTGACAGGTGACGTCAGAGAGAGAGAGAGCAGAGGTAGGAGAATACCAGATCAATAGAGTGTCCGTCCTGGTGAGCAGGGAATAGGGTGGATTGTGAGAGACCAAAGGAGTTTGTGAGTCAGAGAAGCTTAGCGGCAGCAGGAACAGATGGGTTATCAATGGGGATGTTGAAGTCCCCCCAGGATTAGAGCAGGTGTATTTGTAGAGAGAAAGTGAGAAAGCCAGGCAGCAAAGTTATAAAGGAATTGGGAGGTTGGTCCAGGGGGCGATAGATAACTGCCACCCTTAGGGAAAGGGGGAAGAACAGGTGGATGCAGTGGACTTCAAAGGAGAAAAAGGAGAGAGACGGATGAGGACTCAGGTGCTGATAGGAGCAGGAGGGGGTGAGTAAGATACTAACACCGCCACCATGTCTCTCACCTGGCCTAGGTGTGTGGCTAAAGTGGAGACCACTGTGCGTGAGAGCAGCAATGGAAACAGTGTCAAAAAATGATAACCGGGTTTCTGTAATTGCTAGAAGAAGAAGCGTTAGAAACAAACAGGTTGTGAACAGTTGTAAGTTTGTTACAGACAGAGCATGCATTCCAAAGAGCACAAGAAAGAAGGGGATAAGCACTGTGGTTAATAGAGATGAGACTGTTAGGATTGTGTGACCTAGAGTTTTTGCAGTGGGGGACTGAGTGAGAGTGTAAAAGTGTGGTGATTGCTGTAGGTCCAGGGTTAGGAGAGATGTTACCAGCAACAAGCAGAAGTAGGAGTGTGAGTGACAGAAGGTAAGAGTGAGACTTGTAGGAGCAGGTATAATTAGACACATGACAGTTAGATGGGGAAGTATTTCTAAGGAGACAGAGTAGTTCATGAGAGGACAGCATAGGGGATGAGAGAAGGGAGGGTGAGATATGGATAGTGTGGGGGTTATTGTTGCTACAGGGAAGTGCAGTGAGTTTTAGGTAAAGGGCAGACATAAATAGCAGAAAAGACATGGAGAGCATTGTGAAGGTGTATAGTTAGTAAGTTTTACCTGTTACTTCCATAAACTATACTGATAATAAAAGCTTAAAAACAAAAGTTAGTGAAAATGCTTGTGCAATGCCGCCCCCTGCACATTCGCTGCCAATTGGCCGCTAGCAGGGGGTGTCAATCAACCCGATCGTATCCGATCGGGCTGATTGCTGTCCGCCACCTCAGAGGTGGCAGATGAGTTAAAGGGACAGTCTACACTAAAAATGTTATTGTTTAAAAAGATAGATAATCCCTTTATTACCCATTCCCCAGTTTTGCATAACCAACACAGTTATATTAATATACTTTATACCTCTGTGATTACCTTGTATCTAATTCTCTTCTGACAGCCCCCTGATTACATGATGTTTTATTTATTATCTATTGACTTGCATTTTAGCCAATTAGTGCAGTGTCTGCCACATCCCACGGGCGTGAGCACTATGTTATCTATATGGCTCACATGAACTAGCACTCCCCTGTTGTGAAAAGCAAATAAAAAAAGCATGTAATAAGAGGCAGCCTTCAGGGCCTTGGAAATTAGCATATTAGCCTACCTAGTTTTAGCTTTCAATTATGAATACCAAGAGAACAAAGCACATTTGATGATAAAAGTAAATTGGAAAGTTGTTTAAAATTGCATGTCCTATCTGAATAATGAAAGTTTAATTTTGGCTAGACTGTACCTTTAAGGAGCAGCGGCGGACCTGAAGCAGAGTGGGTCGGAAGCAGCATCCGCTGTTTCATAAGTCGACCGCATAGATGAGATAACATTGGACTTAAAGTTGTAAAGGCTGTGTTCATCCATATAAAATAATTATGACAAACACAAATATAAGTAAACTTGGCATCTCTCCGCATTGGTGAATACATTAAAACCATTAACAATTAGGAAAACTACTTTTTTCTTCTTAATAGGCTAAATTGTATTTATACAGTATATTGTTTATAACAGTAATTGATTCAACGCTACTACAGTACAAAACGATTAAAAGTGTATTTTTCGTTCCTTTTACCATAGGTTGTGGACGGTACTCCGTGTTCTCCAGATTCCACCTCTGTCTGTGTGCAGGGGAAGTGCATTAAAGCTGGGTGTGATGGGCAACTTGGTTCCAAGAAGAAATATGACAAATGCCGGGTGTGTGGAGGGGATAATAAAAGCTGCAAAAAGATTTCTGGTCTCTTTACCAAACCCATGTAAGTAACAAGCTACTTCTCCTACTGTAGAGATAATATAGGAAGGTTGTACAGATAATATAGGAAGGTTGTACAGATAATATAGGAAGGTGTGAAGATGACTAGTGCTAGCATTTAGCTCATGATTTGTTTTAATCCTCTTGCCTGCCAGGAGGACAGTTTTCCTGAAATATTTTCGTTCTTTTTTTTTTTAAATGAATATCTTTATCAAAACTGATAGTCGACTCTAGACAACCAGGGATCACTGTAATAACATTAATGCATGGACCCTTTGAAGAGGAAAGAAGCAAGAAGGCATCGTGCCATAAAACTACATTTGCTGCCCCAACAATCCTGGTGTCCTAGGCATAGGCTTAGTTGGTCTAGTGCAAAATCTCAGGATAAATTGTGACTACATGTCTGTGCTTAGCGTAACATTAAGGATACATTAAACAAACATGAAACCCAACATTTCTCTTTCATGAATCAGATAAGGAATACAGTTGTAAACAACATTCCAATTTACTATCTAATTTGCTTCATTTGCTTGATCTTTTTTGTTGAAGAAGCAATGCACTACTGGGAGCTAGTTAACGCACTGAGAGAGCCACATGAAGCATATATGTGCACCCACCAATCAGCAGATCCTTTACCTACCTAGTTGTCCTTTTCAATAAAAGATACTAACGGCTAGATTTAGAGTTTTGTCGGTAAGGACCCGCGTAGCTAACGCCGGCTTTTTTCTGGCCGCACCATAAAAATAACTCTGGTATTGAGAGTCCACATAAAGGCTGTGTTAGGCTCCAAAAAAGGAGCGTAGAGCATATTTAACGCAGCTTCAACTCTCGATACCAGAGTTGCTTACGGACGCGGCCAGCCTCAAAAACGTGCTCGTGCACAATTCCCCCATAGGAAACAATGGGGCTGTTTGAGCTGAAAAAAAACCTAACACCTGCAAAAAAGCCGCGATCAGCTCCTAACGCAGCCCCATTGTTTGCTATGGGGAAACACTTCCTACGTCTGCACCTAACACTCTAACATGTACCCCGAGTCTAAACACCCCTAGCCTTACACTTATTAACCCCCAATCTGCCGCCCCCGCTATCGCTGACCCCTGCATATTATTTTTAACCCCTAATCTGCCGCTCCGTAAACCGCCGCTACTTACATTATCCTTATGTATCCCTAATCTGCTGCCCCTAACACCACCGACCCCTATATTATATTTATTAACCCCTAATCTGCCCCCCACAACGTCGCCTCCACCTGCCTACACTTATTAACCCCTAATCTGCCGAGCGGACCGCACCGCTATCATAATAAAGTTATTAACCCCTAATCCGCCTCACTAACCCTATAATAAATAGTATTAACCCCTAATCTGCCCTCCCTAACATCGCCGACACCTAACTTCAATTATTAACCCCTAATCTGCCGACCGGAGCTCACCGCTATTCTAATAAATGTATTAACCCCTAAAGCTAAGTCTAACCCTAACACTAACACCCCCCTAACTTAAATATAATTTAAATCTAACGAAATTAATTAACTCTTATTAAATAAATTATTCCCATTTAAAGCTTAATACTTACCTGTAAAACAAATCCTAATATAGCTACAATATAAATTATAATTATATTATAGCTATTTTAGGATTAATATTTATTTTACAGGTAACTTTGTATTTATTTTAACCAGGTACAATAGCTATTAAATAGTTAAGAACTATTTAATAGCTAAAATAGTTAAAATAATTACAAAATTACCTGTAAAATAAATCCTAACCTAAGTTACAATTAAACCTAACACTATACTATCATTAAATTAATTAAATAAAATACCTACAATTACCTACAATTAAACCTAACACTACACTATCAATAAATGAATTAAATACAATACCTACAAATAACTACAATGAAATAAACTAACTAAAGTACCAAAAATAAAAAAGAACTAAGTTACAAAAAATAAAAAAATAATTACAAACATAAGAAAAATATTACAACAATTTTAAACTAATTACACCTACTCTAAGCCCCCTAATAAAATAACAAAGACCCCCAAAATAAAAAATGCCCTACCCTATTCTAAATTACTAAAGTTCAAAGCTCTTTTACCTTACCAGCCCTGAACAGGGCCCTTTGCGGGGCATGCCCCAAGAAGTTCAGCTCTTTTGCCTGTAAAAAAAAACATACAATACCCCCCCCCCAACATTACAACCCACCACCCACATACCCCTAATCTAACCCAAACCCCCCTTAAATAAACCTAACACTAAGCCCCTGAAGATTATCCTACCTTGTCTTCACCTCACCGGGCAGATTAGGGGTTAAAAAAATTTAATCGAGTGGCGGCGATGTGGGGGGGCCTCGGTTTAGGGGTACATAGGTAGTTTATGGGTGTTAGTGTACTTTAGAGTACAGTAGTTAAGAGCTTTATGAACCGGCGTTAGCCCAGAAAGCTCTTAACTACTGACTTTTTTCTGCGGCTGGAGTTTTGTCGTTAGAATTCTAACGCTCACTTCAGACACGACTCTAAATACCGGAGTTAGAAAAATCCCATTGAAAAGATAGGATACGCAATTGACGTAAGGGGATCTGCGGTATGGAAAAGTCGCGGCTGAAAAGTGAGCGTTAGACCCTTTTTTGAGTGACTCCAAATACCGGAGGTAGCCTAAAACCAGCGTTAGGAGCCTCTAACGCTGGTTTTCACGGCTACCGCCAAACTCTAAATCTAGGCCTAAAAGAACAAAACAAATTATATAAAAGAAGTAAATTGGAAATTTGTTTAAAATCACAAGCTTTATCTGAACCATGAAAGAAAAGAATTTGTGTTTCACATCCCTTTAAACAGTGTATACATTTAATGCACCTCCCTCTAATTGTGGGTACCACCATGTAGGAACCTAACTAGTTTTCACAAATTATACAACTACAAATCTGCTATGCCATTATGTCTAAGCAGAATGCAATTTTCATAGGCACCACATAGAAAAAAAAAAAAAAAAATACTCAAATATAAATAATTTGAAGATATTACTGTAATATTTATCCCTAACCCCTACATAAATTTTATTTCAGACATGGCTATAACTTCGTGGTGACAGTTCCAGCTGGTGCCAGTAACCTGGATGTAAGGCAACGTGGTTATAAAGGCCTCATAAATGATGATAACTATCTGGCGGTACGAAATAGTCAAGGTCGGTATCTGCTGAATGGGAATTACATTGTGTCTGCAGTGGAGAGGGACATCCCTATCAGAGGAAGCCTATTGAAGTACAGTGGAACAGGCACTGCTGTGGAGGCTTTGCAAGCTATCAATATAATTCAAGAACCATTGACAATAGAAGTTTTGTGTGTTGGAAAAATGACACCACCACGACTGAGATACTCATTCTTTGTACCTAGGGAAAAGAAAGATGCTAAAGCTGAAAAGACAATAAGCAATAGCCTTGTAGGATTGCCTCCTCCTCCTCCCAGGCTTCAGCCTCAGTCTCACTGGACCTCAGGTGATTGGGGCGATTGCTCTGTCAGCTGCGGTAATGGACAGCAGACCAGGACTGTTGAGTGTCGTGACCCATGGGAGCAGTTGGCATCTGACTGCCCAGCAAGTCTTCGGCCTATAGACATAAGGAAATGTGGTGACCCTTGCCCAATGTGGGAGGCTGGAGAATGGGCACCTTGCTCTAAAAGCTGTGGTCGTGGTTTTAAAAGACGACAACTGAGGTGCAGTGCAGGTGGAGGAGTAACTTTGCCTCGAGAGCATTGTCACTTGAAGAGGAAGCCTCAAGAGTTGGACTTCTGCACCATGAAGCCTTGCTGACTTATTGGATTTGAGGTGCAAAATGGTTACCTTGTTGGACTCTAGAGATCCAGGAATAGGATGCATTATGTCCTTCTGCCAACAATCAGAATATGTGTAAGCCAGATGTGTCAAAAATAATGGTTCACTTTGAAGGAGTCTGATAACCAAAGACAAACATTTTGTACTTTGAATCTACACAGAAGACTGAAGAACATATACAATTCTGGGACATTTGGAGGCAATCCTGGCCAATGCTTTGCACTTTTTACTAGTGTGTTTTGTTACTTTAGTTTATGTTTAACACATTAGTGCTGGTCAATCCTGCATTGTATATATGGTTCCAAAAGCCACCTAATAGAGATCTTTCTACTTGAGTCAAATATCTGTGACTGTAGGATAGGACGAAGGAACTATATATTTTTGTGATGAAATAACCTATCCCTGTATAGGGCACAAATTATAGGGAACTGTTTCACGTTTTGTTTACAGTGCAGCCAAATTGTTTTTGGTTTCCTTTAGTGATCCAGTCCTTAACTAAACACATTAAATGACCTGACCTAGGCGATTATTACATGACATATAATTCTCTAACAGATATATAGATTTTAATCTGCAAGAAACAGGACTAAAATATAACCCAACAATTAACCAAATACAGAGAAATTAAGGACATTTTGTGATAAAAAATTCATTTTCTAGGGAGAACCTGGGTATTGTGAAATTGCCATCCCTAGACAACTTATCTCACATGCCTTTAGATTTTTCAAATATAAATGTTAGGGTGTTAAGAATCTATTTGGCATGTTTGGAATGCCAACTTATAGCAGGACTGTGTGGAAAATATGGAGTTCAACAAACCTCCTGTTTAATCTACCTCCAAATGGGATGAATAAAGCGGAGGGGCTCTTAGCAATCTATGTATGAGATTAGGACTTGAAATATTAACCCTTTCGCTGCCAGATATAGCTGCAATGTATTACTATGCAATACCTTACAGCGCTGTCTGACAGTCAGATGATCAAGTCTAGCACTGTATATAAATAACCCATACCAAACATACTTATGTCTTCCTCGGCAACTTACATTAAAGGGACTATATATAAAACCATTACTGCAAACATTGCTGCCACATAATGCTCAAAATGTGTACGCTCTTGAGCCTACCTAAGTATGTTTTATTTGAATTATGAAACTTTACGTTTTAACATCTATATCTCTTCAATTCCAGGTTTTTATTTTCTAATTTGGTGCTGATTTATGTAGAATTTCACTTAGAATAATTATAAAGACTGTGTTTGTAAGTTAATATTTCTACATGTTTGCATCTGCATCCATTTAAGGTCATTTTTAAATAATCCTGTTTCATGCAGATCTCATTTTTTTTAATGGTGCTAAAAAAATAAAAACTCAGAAAAACGTCCAGAATCTTCGGCTTAAAGCTGCAGTGAGAAACTCATCAGTCCTGTATGAGATAAAGGGGTCAATTTATTAAACGCCGGGTGAATCATGTCCACCCAGCATCTCTAAATGCCGACAGCATACACTGTCAGCATTTAACATTGCACAAGCATTTCTTGTGAATTGCTTGTGCAATGCCGCCCCCTGCACATTCGCGGCCAATCGGCCACTAGCAGGGGGGGACAATCATCCCGATCGGATCAGGATGATTGCAGTCTGCCACCTAAAAGGTGGTGTACAAGTTAAGGAGCAGCAGTCTTACGACCGCTGCTTCTTAACTAAAAAGCAGCACCCGCTGCTGATTAAATCTAGGCCATAATGTCAGGACTTTCCTAGGAACATTTCGTAGTCTGAGGTGACATTAGTAGATAAAACTATCATCTTAAATTGCACAGAAATCAGCATTAAACAGACAATAGAGGTCAAGCATTAAATAGACCATAACAATTGTAGTCACATCCATATAATTGTAGCCACCAATAAGCAAGTGCTATCCAGGGTGCTGAATCTAAAGTGGGCCGAATCTTAAGCTTCAGATTCCTGCTTTTCGAAAATAAAAATTGGTAATTGGAGTAAATTAGAAAGTTGCTTAAAATCGCATGCTCTATCTGAATAATGAAAGACAAAATTTGGGTTTTGTGTCCCTTTAATTCAGTGTTTATAAATAACAATATTTAACAAGGATGAGCAAGCTGAATTTTCCCCTCAGTTTATAAATATAAGGCTTTATTCCAATAAACCAAATCAGGGCTTGACCATTTCTGAGCAGCAATTGATTTTAATGGATCATACTTGGCACTGTGAATATGAGCAGATTTTAATGGCACAACAAGAGAACATGCCTGTTTAAACAAGAAAAGGATAACTGAGAGAAATGAAAATATGGAATAACTCACATTAGTTACAAGGAGACTAACCAATGCTATATATATTTTTTTATTCCTGAATGTTTTCTTTACATCACTAGATAAAATGCTTTTCCAAAAAACATTGCAAAAAACCAGGGCTGGATCAGCCGCATTTTTCTCCTGTAAACTTGGATCTTGAAAGTTAAATGTAACTAATTTCACAATTAATAAATTGGGCCAAAAGTGACTGATTATATTACAAGATAAAATCTACCGAGACGTTCAAAAGAGTTAGTGACTTTATTACAGCTGGTAAACTTGGAAGGAGAAACAAAGATAGAATCTGGCTGATTATTCCCAGATGCGACTGTTGTGTTCATTTATTTTATATTTTTGTACATTTCTTTTGCTTTGTTTTTGATGTAGCAAAAGGAGCAGAAGAGCCACGGTTTTTAGGCTATGTATATAAGTTTGTATACTGTGTATACTCATTATAGGCATGTACAAAGAGAAATAAATTTGTACAGATCCAAGTCAAGTCTTGGCAAATGTACTTCATAAAGCATCTGTGTATGTATCTTTTTTCCATTTTTTCACTGTTTAAAATATCATTCAAGAGGGATGTTAAACGTAACAAATGTCTATCATTTACTATTTAAATGTTAAACATGTATCTATTTGCTTTGAATCCAAAAGTGAGTATTGGTGGAATAGGAGTGGATTGGCAAATACAGCTGGGCTGGCATACAAAGATACAACCACTTGCCAACTGTGGCTATTTTCCCAGGACAACCCCTTTTTTTACTTCTTGTTTCACAGTATAAATATGCTGGGGATCTAACCCTCATTGTAATTAACCTATACTGAGATGTGGGCTTGGCATGGATGTCTGTGGGTGGGGGAATCATACATGAGGTCTAATTTTTATAGCTCTCCTGATCCTCAGTGATACCATCATATGCCTGATGAATTGTTATAGAAACTCTTTTAACACACCCACTACTGCTCCCGGATCTATTACTGCTCAGTCCCTTCCTACAGACCATGTGACCAACATGTACCTGAATGTGCCACAGAGACTCATTGAAAGTAGGGGACTGATACCGTGTCCTGCTGTTCATTACCTGCATACTGTGTCCTGTTTTTCATTACATTCATACTGTGCCCTGCTCCTCATTACCTGCATACTGTGCCCTGCTGTTCATTACCTGCATACTGTGTCCTGTTTGTCTTTACATTCATACTGTGCCCTGCTCTTCATTACCTGCATACTGTGCCCTGCTGTCCATTACCTGCATACTGTGTCCTGCCGTTCATTACCTGCATACTGGCGTCCTGCTGTTCATTACCTGGATACTGGCGTCCTGCTGTTCATTACCTGCATACTGTGTCCTGCTGTTCATTACCTGAATACTGTGCCCTGCTGTTAATTACCTGCATACTGTGTCCTGCGGTTCATTACCTACATACTGTGCCCTGCTGTTCATTACCTGCATACTGTGCCCTGCTGTTCATTACCTGCATACTGTGTCCTGCTGTTAATTATCTGCATACTGTGCCCTGCTGTTTGTTACCTGCATACTGTGCCCTGCTGTTCATTACCTGCATACTGTGCCCTGCTGTTCATTACCTGCATACTGTGTCCTGCTGTTCATTACCTGAATACTGTGCCCTGCTGTTCATTACCTGCATACTGTACCCTGCTGTTCATTACCTGCATACTGTGTCCTGCTGTTCATTACCTACATACTGTGTCCTGCTGTTCATTACCTACATACTGTGTCTTGCTGTTCATTACCTACATACTGTGTCTTGCTGTTCATTACCTGCATACTGTGTCCTGCTGTTCATTACCTGAATACTATGCCCTGCTGTTAATTACCTACATACTGTGTCTTGCTGTTCATTACCTGCATACTGTGCCCTTCATTTCCTGCATACTGTGTCCTGCTGTTCATTACCTACATACTGTGTCCTGCTGTTAATTACCTGCATACTGTGTCCTGCTGTTCATTACATACTGTGTCTTGTTCTTCATTTCCTGCATACTGTGTCCTGCTGTTCATTACCTGCATACTGTGTCCTGTTTGTCTTTACATTCATACTGTGCCCTGCTCTTCATTACTTGCATACTGTGCCCTGCTGTCACTTACCTGCATACTGTGTCCTGCCGTTCATTACCTGCATACTGGCGTCCTGCTGTTCATTACCTGCATACTGGCGTCCTGCTGTTCATTACCTGCATACTGTGTCCTGCTGTTCATTACCTGCATACTGTGTCCTGCTGTTCATTACCTGAATACTGTGCCCTGCTGTTAATTACCTGCATACTGTGTCCTGCGGTTCATTACCTACATACTGTGCCCTGCTGTTCATTACCTGCATACTGTGCCCTGCTGTTCATTACCTGCATACTGTGTCCTGCTGTTAATTATCTGCATACTGTGCCCTGCTGTTTGTTACCTACATACTGTGCCCTGCTGTTCATTACCTGCATACTGTGCCCTGCTGTTCATTACCTGCATACTGTGTCCTGCTGTTCATTACCTGAATACTGTGCCCTGCTGTTCATTACCTGCATACTGTACCCTGCTGTTCGTTACCTGCATACTGTGTCCTGCTGTTCATTACCTACATACTGTGTCCTGCTGTTCATTACCTACATACTGTGTCTTGCTGTTCATTACCTGCATACTGTGTCCTGCTGTTCATTACCTGAATACTGTGCCCTGCTGTTAATTACCTACATACTGTGTCTTGCTGTTCATTACCTGCATACTGTGCCCTGCTGTTCGTTACCTGCATACTGTGTCCTGCTGTTCATTACCTACATACTGTGTCCTGCTGTTCATTACCTACATACTGTGTCTTGCTGTTCATTACCTGCATACTGTGTCCTGCTGTTCATTACCTGAATACTGTGTCCTGCTGTTCATTACCTACATACTGTGTCCTGCTGTTAATTACCTGCATACTGTGTCCTGCTGTTCATTACCTACATACTGTGTCTTGCTATTCATTTCCTGCATACTGTGTCCTGCTGTTCATTACCTGCATACTGTGTCCTGCTGTTCATTACCTAAATATTGTGTCTTGCTGTTAATTACCTGCATACTGTGTCCTGCTGTTCATTACCTGCATACTGTGCCCTTCATTATCTGCATACTGTGTTCTGCTGTTCATTACATACATACTGTGTCCTGCTGTTCATTACCTGCATACTGTCCTGCTGTTCATTACCTACATACTGTGTCCTGCTGTTCATTACCTGTATACTGTGTCCTGCTGTTTATTACCTGCATACTGTGTCTTGCTGTTTATTACCTGCATACTGTGCCCATCATTTCCTGCATACTGTGTCCTGCTGTTCATTACCTACATACTGTGTCCTGCTGTTCATTACCTGCATACTGTGTCCTGCTGTTCATTACCTGCATACTGTGTCTTGCTGTTCATTACCTGCATACTGTGTCCTGCTGTTCATTTCCTGCATACTGTGCCCTGCTGTTCATTACCTGCATACTGTGTCCTGCTGTTCATTACCTAAATTTTGTGTCTTGCTGTTAATTACCTGCATACTGTGTCCTGCTGTTCATTACCTGCATACTGTGCCCTTCATTACCTGCATACTGTGTCCTGCTGTTCATTACCTACATACTGTGTCCTGCTGTTCATTACCTGCATACTGTGTCCTGCTGTTCATTACCTTCATACTGTGTCCTGCTGTTCATTACCTGCATACTGTGCCCTGCTGTTCATTACCTGTATACTGTGTCCTGCTGTTTATTACCTGCATACTGTGTCTTGCTGTTCATTACCTGCATACTGTTCCCTTCATTTCCTGCATACTGTGTCTTGCTGTTCATTACCTGCATACTGTGTCCTGCTGTTCATTACCTACATACTGTGTCTTGCTGTTAATTACCTGCATACTGTCTCCTGCTGTTCATTACCTGAATACTGTGCCCTGATGTTCATTACCTGCATACTGTGTCCTGCTGTTCATTACCTACATACTGTGTCCTGCTGTTCATTACCTGCATACTGTGCCCATCATTTCCTGCATACTGTGTCCTGCTGTTCATTACCTACACCCTGCTGTTCATTACCTGCATACTGTGTCCTGCTGTTCATTACCTACATACTGTGTCTTGCTGTTAATTACCTACATACTGTGTCCTGCTGTTCATTACCTACATACTGTGTCTTGCTGTTCATTACCTACATACTGTGTCTTGCTGTTAATTACCTGCATACTGTGTCCTGCTGTTCATTACCTACATACTGTGTATTGCTGTTAATTACCTAAATACTGTCTTGCTGTTCATTACCTGCATACTGTGTCCTGCTGTTCATTACCTGCATACTGTGTCTTGCTGTTAATTACCTTCATACTGTGTCTTGCTGTTCATTACCTGAATACTGTGTCCTGCTATTCATTACCTGCATACTGTGTCCTGCTGTTCATTACCTGCATACTGTGCCCTGTTGGCTATTTTCCTCATTCTGTCTTTGTCCTGTCTTTGGCCTACTGTTTTTTAACTTCTGGTTCTGATTATGGGCTAGATTACAAGTCAATAGCGCAGGGTGAGTTATCTTACATTAGATCTTGCTCTAAGAAAAACCCATAAACTAATATTACAAGTGGATGGTTAACATTTTAACCAGAGCAAGAAACACAACCAAAGCTATTTAAATGTGTCTAATACGTTTAATGGATCACACAGAGAGCGCTGATAACATGTTGAACAGTCTACTTGAAATGTTGTTTTGTTTAATTATCCAGCTTTTCTCAACCAACATTGTTTTATTAATATACTTTATAGCTTCTAAAGCTCTAAATGCCTGCCTGCTTCTAAGCCCTTGCAGGCTGCCTTTACAGTGGGTATTGAAAAGAATCACCCCCTTTTAAAATAATCACATTTTGTTGCTTTTCAGCCTGAAATAAAGACAGACACAGTTTTTGTTTATCCAGTTCTAATTAATCAGTGCAACTTATAATATCCAAGTGAAAGATATAATACCAACATGTCAGGGAAAAATAAAGGCAATTCAAAAACAGAATCACTGAGTTGCAAAAATGATCACCCCCTCCTAAAATTACTTGTAAACTCAATCAGGTGTAGCTAATCACCTTCTCAACTGCACACACAAAGCCATTTGACCTTTAACTGTGATCAGCTGTGGGTATATTGATTAACTCAGCATGAAAAGAGCTTTCCAGGAGCATCTCAGTCCCTGGTAGTGCAACTGAAGCAAACAATTTTAAAGTAGACTGTCCCTTTAAGAGTTGATCTAGAGCTCAATCCAAAGTACAGCTGTTAAATGTATTGCTTTATAAGACCTGAAGTAAACCATTGTTGTTATTATTACAGCAGATAATTAAATGAAGAACTTCAGTACTTGCTCACCAATGGGTTAGCGCTTGAGTGATATCCGACATGTATTTTACCGCACATAAATCTATCATCACAGATATTTTGTTATTCCTTCAATTTATTAGTACTAGCCCTAAAGCCCGTTCACATGGGCCATTTTTTGCAGTACAGCAATCCCACCCCTTGCTCTCTCTCTCCCCCTCTCTTTTGTGCTCTCTCCCCTTCTCTTTTGCGCTCTCTCCCCCTCTCTTTTGCACTCTCTCTTGCTCCACCTCTCTTTTGTGCTCTCTCTCCCCTCTCTTTTGCACTCTTTCTCTCCCCTCTCTTTTGCGCTCTCTCTCGCTCCACCTCTCTTTTGCTCTCTCTCTCCCCCCTCTCTTTTGCTCCCTCTCTCCCCCTCTCTTTTGCTTTCTCTTCCCCCTCTCTTTTGCTCTCTGTCCTCCTCTTTTTACACTCTCCCCTCTCTTTTACCCTCTCTCTCCCCCCTCTTTTGCACGCTCTCTTTCCCCCTCTCTTTTGCGCTCTCTCTCTCTCCCTCTCTTTTGTGCTCTCTCTCTCCCCCTCTCTTTTGCACTCTCTCTCTCCCCCCTCTCTTTGCGCTCTCTCCCCCCCCTTTCTTTTGCGTTCTCTCTCTCCCCCCTCTCTTTTGCTCTGTCTCTCCTTTTTTTGCTCTCTCTCTCCATCCCTCTCTTTTGCTCTTTCTCTCCATCCCTCTCTTTTGCTCTCTCTCTCCCCCTCTCTTTTGCTCTCTCTCTACCCTCTCTTTTGATCTGTCTCTCTCCCCTCTCTTTTTCTCTATCTCTCCATCCCTCTCTTTTGCTTTCTCTCCCCTTCTCTATTGCTCTCTCTCCCCCCTCTCTTTTGCTCTCTCTCCCCCCTCTCTTTTGCTCTCTCTCCCCCTCTCTTTTGCTCTCTCTCTCCCCCTCTCTTTTTCTCTCTCTTCCCTCTATTTTGCTCTCCCCCCTCTCTTTTGCTCTCTCTCCCCCTCTCTTTTGCTCTCTCTTCCCTCTATTTTGCTCTTTCCCCTCTCTTCTGCACTTTCCCCTCTTCTGCACTTCCCCCTTTCTTTAGCTCTTTCCTATCACTTTTTGTCTCTCCCCCTCTCTTTCTATTTCTCTCCCCTCTCTCTTGTGCCGACTGAGCCTGGCCACGCCCCTGCCATGCATGGCCACGCCCCATACATGACGGTCACGCCCATGTCCCACCCGGTCATGCCCACTTTCGCCACAAACAGCATGTCAGGTAAGGTCAGGTATGTTTGTCCTCGTGCTGTCTCTACTGCGCATAACAGCTTCACTTGGCCTTTTATATTATAGGATGATTAAATAGGCATATGAGAATGAAATCATTGATCAGTAAGGTTCCAAGAACAGCTACAATTGATTTCCTCCTAAAGTAGTGCACAAAAACATTTCTAAACATTCTGTTTACCCGATTCTTTAAGGGAATGGTTTAGTTTGTATTAATGACATTAAAGGGACAGGAAATTCCAAAAGTTTATTTAATGATTTAGATAGAACATACAATTTTAAACAACTTTCCGATTTACTTATATTATCAAATTTGCTTCATTCTCTTGTTATCCTTTGATGAAGGAATATAATTGCACAAATGACAGCTAGCTGAAAACATCTAGTTAGCCAATCACAAGAGACAAATGTGTGCAGGCACCAATCAGCAGCTAGCTCCCACTAATTTATATGTGCATATTATTTTTCAACTATGGATACCAAGAGAACCAAGCACATTTGAAAATAGAAGTGAATTCAAAAGTGTCTTAGTTGTCAATTTAATATTGCGCGGATGGACATGATACGATGTAGCGTATCATGTCCGCCGCACATCGATAAATGCCAACAGCATACGCTGTCTGCATTTATTATTGCACCGCAGATTCGGGAGTCAATCAACCTGATCGTATTCAATCGGGTTGATTTCTGTCTGCCGCCTGTTTCCGGCGAGGCTGAAGGCTCGCCGGAAAGACGTGGCATCAAGCTCCATACGGAGCTTGATAAATTGACCCCCATATGTCCATATCATGTGACTTGTGTTTTCATACAGTTTTTACTCTGTACGCCATTTTACTTACAACATTTCTTTCTTGTTCGTGTATAAGAACAATTATTTAATGTTACATTTGGTTGGTTAAAGTGAAGGTAAACTTTGATGAATGAAAGCCCTTTTTTAAAAATACTATTAAAAACAGGGGCACTTTCATTCATCAAAGTTTACAAACTTATTAAAAACTTACCTTTTTTTCTTTTCACAGCCAGAGCAGCTTCCCCCTACTATAAATCCTCTCTTCAAACGGCAGCAATGACTAATCCGGCTTCCTCCAATCACAGCATGGCCTCAGGCAATGACTACCCTTGGGGGAAAGCCGTGATTGGAAGAAGCCGGATTAGTCATTGCTGACGTGTGAAGAGAGGATTTCCAGGAGGGGGAAGCTGCTCTGGCTGTGAGAAGAAAAAAAGGTGAGTTTTTAATCAAAAAGGCTGCTTTGTACACTTTGATGAATGAAAGTGCCCCTGTTTTTAATAGTATTTTTTAAAAAACGGGCTTTCATTCATCAAAGTTCACCTTTACTTTAACTTGTTGTGTCCTTGAAATAACTATTTTTATACAAGTACAAACAATAAATCTTACATAAGTTTACTTTTTGAAAATCGGGTTCGCTGCATCAATCGAGATGTGAGTGTACCAGTTGAACATTTCATAGATAATAATTTGGTCGCATAGAGTAGTATGTAAACGCGGATTACCAGAAGTACACTCAAATACTGCGAGCATCGATTTGCATCAACCTAATTTCACCTTAACGTATGTTACAGCGAACTATGTTGACGCATTGTTAACTTTGGCATATCAATTTTGCGCTTAATTTGATGCAGAATTACAACGTATTTACAGTTGAAGCTTTGATAAATTTACCCCATAATGACATTTATTTACTTAAAAGAGACACTGAACCCAAATATTTTCTTTTGTGACTCAGATAGAGAGGCCTATTTATCAAGCCGTCAACTGTGCTGCATTCAACGGCACCAATACACTCACCTGACAACGCCTAATATTGCGGCCGCAGACCTGAATACGCTCTACATATTTATATAAAAAGCTGTCAAAAAGCCGGGCACCAAGTACGGGGCGATGAGCAGCGGACTGTTTTTAAATAAACAGTCATCGGTCTCTCTGCTATTCGGCTTTTTCACAGCTTTATTTGTATACTGTCACTAAACACCGCCACTATACTAAACTGTTTAACCCCTATCCCGCCGCTCTTGGACCCCGCCGCAACTAAATAAAGTTAGTAACCCTTATCCCGCCACTCCCGGAGCCCACCACAACTAAATAAAGGTATTAACCCCTAAACCTCTGGCCTCCCACATCACTACCACTTACTAAACCTATTGACCCCTAAACTGCCAGCCCCCCACATAGCCATAAATTAAATTTAGCTATTAACCCCTAAACCTAACAACCCGCTAACTTTATATTAAATATTAACTCATCCCTATTTTATAATAAATTTAAACTTACCTTTAGATTTAAATTAAACTATATTAAACTACAAATTAACCTACCCTAACTATTATACTAAAATTACATTAAACTATATTAAACTATTAATTAACCTACCCTAACTATTATACTAAAATTACATTAAACTATATTAAACTATTAATTAACCTACCCTAAATATTATACTAAAATTACATTAAACTATAATAAACTAATAATTAACCTACCCTAACTATTATACTAAAACTACATTAAACTATATTAAACAAATAATTAATCTACCCTGTTATACTAAAATTACATTAAACTACAAATTAAATTAACTATATTATATATTTAAACACCTAAACCTACTCATATAATTTAAATCTACAATAAAAAATTACAAAGTTACAAAAAACTAACAACTAAGTTACAAAAAATAACAAACACTAAGTTACAAAAAAAAACAAACACTAAGTTACACAAAATAAAAAAGAAATTATCAAATAATTAAACTAATTGCACCTAATCTAAGAGCCCTATGAAAATAAAAAAGCCCCCCCAAAATAAAAAAAACCCTAACCTACAATAAACTACAAATAGCCCTTAAAAGGGCCTTTTGCGGGGCATTGCCCCAAATAAATCATCTCTTTTACCTGTAAATAATAATAAAAAATACAAATACCCCCCAACAGTAAAACCCACCACCCACACAACCAACCCTCCAAATAAAAACCTAACTAAAAAAACCTAAGCTCCTCATTGCTCTGAAAAGGGCATTTGGATGGGCATTTCCCTTAAAAGGGCATTTAGCTCTATTGCTGCCCAAACCCTAATCTAAATCTAAAACTCACCCAATAAACCCTTAAAAAATCCTAACACTAACCCCTGAAGATCCACTTACAGTTTTGAAGATCCGACATCCATCCTCAAAGAACCCGGGAGAAGTCCTCATCGCAGCCGGCAGTAGTCTTTATCCAAGCAGCCGAAGTCATTTAAAAGAACATTCATTGTTCTAGAAGACGTAGAACAAAGAGGATGCTCCGCGTTGGATGTCTTGAAGATGGAGCCACTCCGCGCTGGATGGATGAAGATAGAAGATGCCGTCTGGGTGAAGACTTCTGCGGGCTTGGATGAAGACTTCAGCCGCATGGATGAAGACTTCTGCCGGCTTTGATGAGGATTTTTCCCGGCTTCTTTGAGGATGGATGTCGGATCTTCAAAACTCTAAGTGGATCTTCAGGGATTAGTGTTAGGTTTTTTTTAAGGGTTTATTGGGTGGGTTTTAGATTTAGATTAGGGTTTGGGCAGCAATAGAGCTAAATGCCCTTGGACTATTTGTAGTTTATTGTAGGTTAGGGTTTTTTTTGGGGGGAGCTTTTTTATTTTCATAGGGCTCTTAGATTAGGTGTAATTAGTTTAAATATTTGATCATTTCTTTTTTTTTGTGTAACTTAGTGTTTATTTTTTTGTAACTTAGTGTTTGTTATGTTTTGTAACTTTGTAATTTCTTATGGTAGATTTAAATTATTTGAGTAGGGTTAGGTGTTTAAATATATAATATAGTTAATTTAATTTGTAGTTTAATGTAATTTTAGTATAATAGTTAGGGTAGGTTAATTAATAGTTTAATATAGTTTAATGTAATTTAAATATAATATTTAGGGTAGGTTAATTAATAGTTTAATATAGTTTAATTTAATAAATAAAAAAGAGAGAAGCGCTCAACCTGAGAGCGAACAATAGCATAATAGCTTGTTCTATGGCTAGTTACCACCCAAGAAGCATCCTCTTTTTGCTCAACATGTGCCTTTCACAGAGAAGAAGAGGCTGCTTCTTGGGTGGTAACTAGCCATAGAACAAGCTATTATGCTATTGTTCGTTCTCAGGTTGAGCGCTTCTCTCTTTTTATTTATGCAAATTATGACACTTAGGGAAGTCTCCCTAAGTGTGATCCGGGAATTCAGATGTGGACCCATTGCTCAGTGTGCCTAGAGGGATATGGCTGCACATCACTGACGAGGCCCACAATAGGCCGAAACGTACGTCTGGGGTTTTGCTGTTTCTCTCGTTCAGAGAGGGATTGCCTGGTATTTCGGGATGGACTGTACTGTGAAGTCAGGATCAGACTGATATGCTTCAGGAAAGTTCTTCTCTGTGAAAGGCACATGTTGAGAAAAAAGAGGCTACTTCTTGGGTGGTAAATAGCCATAGAACAAGCTATTATGCTATTGTTCGTTCTCAGGTTGAGCGATTCTCTCTTTTTATTTATGCAAATTATGACACTTAGGGACGTCTCCCTAAGTGTGATGCGGGAATCCAGACGTGGACCCATTGCTCAGTGTACCTAGAGGGATATGGCTGCACCTCACTGACGAGGCCCACAATAGGCCAAAACTTACGTCTGGGGTTTTGCTGTTTCTCTCGTTCAGAGAGGGATTGCCTGGTATTTTCGGGCTGGACTGTACTGTGAAGCCAGGATCAGACTGATATGCTTCAGGAAAGTTCTTCTCTGTGAAAGGCACATGTTGAGCAAAAAGAGGCTGCTTCTTGGGCGGTAACTAGCCATAGAACAAGCTATTATGCTATTGTTCGTTCTCAGGTTCTGCACTTCTCTCTTTTTATTTATGCAAATTATGAAACTTAGGGAAGTCTCCCTAAGTGTAATGCGGGAATCCAGACGTGGACCCGTTGCTCGGTGTGCCTAGAGGGATATGGCTGCACCTCACTGACGAGGCCCACAATAGGCCGAAACATACATCTGGGGTTTTGCTGTTTCTCTCGTTCAGAGAGGGATTGCCTGGTATTTCGAGGCTGGACTGTACTGTGAAGTCAGGATCAGACTAATATGCTTCAGGAAAGTTCTTCTCTGTGAAAGGCACATGTTGAGCAAAAAGAGGCTGCTTCTTGGGTGGTAACTAGCCATAGAACAAGCTATTATTTTGCTATTGTTCGTCTTCAGGTTGAGCGCTTCTCTCTTTTTATTTATGCAAATTATGACATTTAGGGAAGTTTTCCTAAGTGTGATGCGGTAATCCAGACGTGGACCTGTTGCTCAGTGTGCCTAGAGGGATATGGCTGCACCTCACTGACGAGGCCCACAATAGGCCGAAACGTACTTCTGGGGTTTTGCTGTTTCTCTCGATCAGAAAGGGATTGCCTGGTATTTCGGGGCTGGACTGTACTTTGAAGTCAGGATCAGACTGATATGCTTCAGGAAAGTTCTTCTCTGTGAAAGGCACATGTTGGGGACCGGCAGTTTAGGGCTTAATAGGTTTAGTAAGTGCTAGTGATGTGGGAGGCCAGGGGTTTAGGGGTTAATACATTTATTTAGTTGCGGTGGGCTCCCGGAGTGGCGGGATAGGGGTTAATAACTTTATGTAAGTGGCGGCAGGGTCCGGGAGCGGCGGAATAGGGGATAATAACTTTATGTAGGTGACGGCCGTGTCGGCCAGCAGATTAGGGGTTAATAAGTATAATGTAGGTGGCGGCGGTGGCGGGACGGCAGATTAGGGGTTAATAAGTATAATATAGGCGGCGGCGGTGTAGGGGGCGGCAGATTAGGGGTGTTTAGACTCAGGTTACATGCTAGGGTGTTAGGTGTAAACGTAACTTTTAGTCTCCCATAGGAATCAATGGAATATCGGGCAGTAGCGAACATAAGCTTTCGCTGCTTTCAGACTCCCATTGATTCCTTTTGGCATCCGCCGCCTCCAGGGCGGCGGATTGAAAAGCAGGTATGCTGGGCCGGAATAGTGGCGAGTGTACCTGGTAGATATTTGTTAACTAGCAAAAGTAGTCGGATAGTGCCGAATTTGCATTCAGAACATCTGTAATGACGTAAGCATCGATCTGTGTCGGACTGAGACCGGCCGATCGTATGTTACGACACAGATTTCAACTTTTACCGGTCTGTAGACTTTGATAACTAAGGGGAATCAAGCTCTCCACAATTACGCTGTGGAATTCCGGCGTATTTGCGGTTGGCAGCTTGATAAGTAGGCCTCAGAGCATGCAATTTTAAGAAACTTTCTAATTTACTCCTATTATGATTTTTTCTTCGTTCTCTTGCTATCTTTATTTGAAAAAGAAGGAATCTAAGCTAATGAGACAGCCACTTTTTGGTTCAGACCCTGGACAGCACTTGTTTATTGGTGGGTGAACTTATTCACCAATCAGAAAGAGCAACCCAGGTTGTTCCCCAAAAATGGGCCGGCATCTAAACGTACATTCTTGCTTTTCAAATAAAGATACCAAGAGAATGAAGAAAAATTTATAATAGGAGTAAATTAGAAAGTTGCTTAATATTGCATGCTCTATCTGAATCACGAAAGAAAAAAAATGGGTTCAGTGTCGCTTTAATGACTTTACAATGATTAATGAATATACAATTGTGCTTTGGTAATAATAGCATAATGGCTCACACACTGACTTTTATAAGTAGCATACAGGTACTTTTAACTTATATAGAAACTCTCTGGAGACTGAACACCCTCTGTTTCTTTCAGACCACTGGGCCAGAGTGCCCTTTTTTTCAAACGATCACTTTTCTATTATTATCTGGACGTCCAGACTTTTTATTTTGGTTTTAAGTATTGTTTTGGTATTAGAGTCATATTAGAGTCTTATAAAAGTTTTGTTGTATTAGTTTTTTAGTAAGTATTTTTTAATAAGCATTTTATAGTAAGACATTTGACATCCTCCTTTTTACTGTGACAATCGGTCTATTTTAATGTATTCCTTAACAGTATACTTCGGTACCTATTTTTAGCAGAATATTGCGATTATTAGCAAGAGTTATCAGATTAGCTAGATATATTAGATTATATTGTTGTTAGTAGCAGAATACTGCAACTCACAGCCAAACATTAGATCATTATTTTTATCTATTTTTATTTATGGCTAGCAATCTATTTATCATCAGTCTTTTTTGTTCTGTATCTAAAATATGGATATTATGTGCAGTGACTGCAGTGTTCTATTGGATGTATTAAATCTGCCACTTTTGTAATCTGCTTGTTCGAGCTCATCTTTAGTAACATATTTATATACTTTATATACCTCACTAGAAGTGCAGTCTTACTCCATTGTCATAGTTAGACACATAAATATTGTTCCACCTTATCCTTAGCTTTGAGCGCCAGTACTTCGCCCTTTCTCACTACTAGTCGTTTTTTTGGGGACCTGTTTGAGGGAGCCCTCCTGTATTTGGCTTTAGGGTAGTTCCATAGCGCCAGCCCCTTCCAATATCTGACACATGCACAGAAATGTGCACACTCATGTACACACCCTGCAAAATGCACAGACTGGCATGTGCACCCCCCCCCCCCATGCACACACACACACATACACACACTGACACATGTACGCATGCAACCTCACACACGGCACATGCACACTCATGTACACACCCTGCAAAATGCACAGACTGGCATGTGCACTCCCCCCCCCACACACACACATACACACACTGACACATTTACGCACACAACCTCTCACACCGGCACATGCACTTTCATGTACACACCCTGCAAAATGCACAGACTGGCATGTGCACTCCCCCCCACACACACACACATACACACACTGACACATGTACGCATGCAACCTCACACACGGCACATGCACACTCATGTACACACCCTGCAAAATGCACAGACTGGCATGTGCACCCCCCCACACACACACACATACACACACTGACACATGTACACACACAACCTCACACACAGGTACATGCACACTCATGTACACACCCTGCAAAATGCACAGAATGGCATGTGCACAACCCCCCCCCACACACACACATGTACGCACACAACCTCACACACGGGCACATGCATACTCATGTAAACACCCTGCAAAATGCACAGACTGGCATCTGCACCCCCCCCCCCATACACACACAAACACACACTGACACATGTACGCACACAACCTCACGCACAGGCACATGCACACTCATGTAAAAACACTAGAGACCCAAAAAATGGGGGAGCACACACACTTGTACACTGACACATGCACACACAGGCAAATGCACTCTCATGCATACACATGAACAACCCAAAAAACATAATTTATGTAAGAACTTACCTGATAAATTAATTTATTTCATATTGGCAAGAGTCCATGAGCTAGTGACATATGGGATATACAATCCTACCAGGAGGGGCAAAGTTTCCCAAACCTCAAAATGCCTATAAATACACCCCTCACCACACCCACAATTCAGTTTAACGAATAGCCAAGCAGTGGGGTGATAAAGAAAGGAGTAGAAAGCATCAACAAAGGAAATTTGGAAATAATTGTGCTTTATACAAAAAATCATAACCACCATAAAAAGAGTGGGCCTCATGGACTCTTGCCAATATGAAAGAAATTAATTTATCAGGTAAGTTCTTACATAAATTATGTTTTCTTTCATGTAATTGGCAAGAGTCCATGAGCTAGTGACATACGGGATATCAATACCCAAGATGTGGATCTTCCACTCAAGAGTCACTAGAGAGGGAGGGAATAAAAATAAAAACAGCCATATTCCGCTGAAAAAATTAATCCACAACCCAAAAAAATAAGTTTATTTCCATTTTTGAAAGAAAAAAACTTAAATAAAAAAGCAGAAGAATCATACTGAAACAGCTGCCTGAAGAACTTTTCTACCAAAAACTGCTTCTGAAGAAGCAAATACATCAACACGATAGAATTTAGTAAATGTATGCAAAGAGGACCAAGTTGCCGCTTTGCAAATCTGATCAACTGAAGCTTCATTCTTAAAAGCCCACGAAGTGGAGACCGATCTAGTAGAATGAGCTGTAATTCTCTGAGGCGGGGCCTGACCCGACTCCAAATAATCTTGATGAATCAAAAGTTTCAACCAAGAAGCCAAGGAAATAGAAGAAGCCTTCTAACCCTTTCCTAGGACCAGAAAATAAAACAAATAGACTGGAAGTCTTCCTGAAATTTTTAGTAGCTTCCACATAATATTTCAAAGCTCTTACCACATCCAAAGAATGTAAGGATCTTTCCAAAGAATTCTTAGGATTAGGACATAAGGAAGGGACAACAATTTCTCTACTAATGTTGTTAGAATTCACAACCTTAGGTAAAAATTGAAAAGAAGTCAGCAAAACTGCCTTATCCTGATGAAAAATCAGAAAAGGAGACTCACAAGAAAGAGCAGATAGCTCAGAAACTCTTCTAGCAGAAGAGATAGCCAAAAGGAACAACGCTTTCCAAGAAAGTAGTTTAATGTCCAAAGAATGCATAGGCTCAAATGGAGGAGCCTGTAAAGCCTTCAGAACCAAATTAAGACTCCAAGGAGGAGAAATTGATTTAATGACAGGCTTAATACGAACTAAAGCTTGTACAAAACAGTGAATATCAGGAAGTATAGTAATCTTTCTGTGAAATAAAACAGAAAGAGCGGAGATTTGACCTTTCAAGGAACTTGCAGACAAATCCTTATCCAAACCATCCTGAAGGAACTGTAAAATTCTAGGAATTCTAAAAGAATGCCAGGAGAATTTATGAGAAGAACACCATGAAATGTAAGTCTTCCAAACTCTATAATAAATCTTTCTAGAGACAGATTTACGAGCTTGTAACATAGTATTAATCACTGAGTCAGAGAAACCTCTATGACTTAGAACTAAGCGTTCAATTTCCATACCTTCAAATTTAATGATTTGAGATCCTGATGGAAAAATGGACCTTGAGATAGTAGGTCCGGCCGTAACGGAAGTGGCCAAGGCGGGCAACTGGACATCCGAACCAGATCCGCATACCAAAACCTGTGTGGCCATGCTTGAGCCACCAGCAACACAAAAGACTGTTCCATGATGATTTTGGCGATCACTCTTGGAAGGAGAACTAGAGGCGGGAAGATGTAAGCAGGATGATAACACCAAGGAAGTGTCAGTGCATCCACTGCTTCCGCCTGAACATCCCTGGACCTGGACAGGTATCTGGGAAGTTTCTTGTTTAGATGAGAGGCCATGAGATCTATCTCTGGAAGACCCCACATCTGAACAATCTGAGAAAACACATCTGGATGGAGAGACCACTCCCCTGGATGTAAAGTCTGGCGGCTGAGATAATCCGCCTCCCAATTGTCTACACCTGGGATATGCACCGCAGAGATTAGACAGGAGCTGGATTCCGCCCAAGCAAGTATCCAAGATACTTCTTTCATAGCTTGGGGTTCTCTCTTTAGCAGAGGCCAAGACTGAAGAGCCCTGAGAATTGCACTGAGTTCTAAAATATTTATTGGTAATCTCGCCTCTTGAGATTTCCAAACCCCTTGTGCTGTCAGAGATCCCCAAACAGCTCCCCAACCTGAAAGACTCGCATCTGTTGAGATCACAGTCCAGGTTGGCCGCACAAAGGAATCCCCTTGAACCAAACGATGGTGATCTATCCACCATGTCAGAGATTGTCGTACATTGGGATTCAAGGATATTAATTGTGATATCTATGTATAATCCCTGCACCATTGATTCAGCATGCAAAGCTGTAGAGGTCTCATGTGAAAATGAGCAAAGGGGATCGCGTCCGATGCTGCAGTCATGAGACCTAAAACTTCCATACACATAGCCACTGAAGGGAATGACTGAGACTGAAGGTGCCGGCATGCTGCAACCAATTTTAAACGTCTCTTGTCTGTTAGAGACAGAGTCATGGACACTGAATCTATCTGGAAGCCTAAAAAGGTGACCCTTGTCTGAGGAATCAAGAAACTTTTTGGTAAATTGATCCTCCAACCATGTTTCCGAAGAAACAACACTAGTTGGTTCGTGTGAGATTCTGCAGTATGTAAAGACTGAGCTAGTACCAAGATATCGTCCAAATAAGGAAACACCGCAATACCCTGTTCTCTGATTACAGATAGTAGGGCACCCAGAACCTTTGAAAATATTCTTGGAGCTGTTGCTAGGCCAAATGGAAGAGCAACAAATTGGTAATGCTTGTCTAGAAAAGAAAATCTCAGAAACTGATAGTGTTCTGGATGAATCGGAATATGAAGGTATGCATCCTGCAAGTCTATTGTGGACATATAATGTCCTTGCTGAACAAAAGGCAGAATTGTCCTTATAGTCACCATCTTGAAAGTTGGTACTCTTACATAACGATTCAAAATTTTTAGATCCAGAACTGGTCTGAATAAATTTTCTTTCTTTGGTACAATGATAAGGTTTGAATAAAACCCCAAATCTTGTTCCTGAGGAGGAACTGGCATGATTACCCCTAAAGACTCCAGATCTGAAACACTTCAGAAAAGCCTGAGCTTTTACTGGATTTACAGGGATGCGTGAGAGAAAAAATCTTCTCACAGGAGGTCTTACTTTGAATCCTATTTAATACCCCTGAGAGACAATGCTCTGAATCCAATGATTTTGGACAGATTTTATCCAAAAATCCTTGAAAAACCTTAATCTTCCCCCTACTTTGACCTTTCAAGGAACTTGCAGACAAACCCTTATCCAAACCATCCTGAAGGAACTGTAAAATTCTAGGAATTCTAAAAGAATGCCAGGAGAATTTATGAGAAGAACACCATGAAATGTAAGTCTTCCAAACTCTATAATAAATCTTTCTAGAGACAGATTTACGAGCTTGTAACATAGTATTAATCACTGAGTCAGAGAAACCTCTATGACTTAGAACTAAGCGTTCAATTTCCATACCTTCAAATTTAATGATTTGAGATCCTGATGGAAAAACGGACCTTGAGATAGTAGGTCCGGCCGTAACGGAAGTGGCCAAGGCGGGCAACTGGACATCCAAACCAGATCCGCATACCAAAACCTGTGTGGCCATGCTTGAGCCACCAGCAACACAAAAGACTGTTCCATGATGATTTTGGCGATCACTCTTGGAAGGAGAACTAGAGGCGGGAAGATGTAAGCAGGATGATAACACCAAGGAAGTGTCAGTGCATCCACTGCTTCCGCCTGAACATCCCTGGACCTGGACAGGTATCTGGGAAGTTTCTTGTTTAGATGAGAGGCCATGAGATCTATCTCTGGAAGACCCCACATCTGAACAATCTGAGAAAACACATCTGGATGGAGAGACCACTCCCCTGGATGTAAAGTCTGGCGGCTGAGATGATCCTCCAACCATGTTTCCGAAGAAACAACACTAGTTGATTCGTGTGAGATTCTGCAGTATGTAAAGACTGAGCTAGTACCAAGATATCGTCCAAATAAGGAAACACAGCAATACACTGTTCTCTGATTACAGATAGTAGGGCACCCAGAACCTTTGAAAATATTCTTGGAGCTGTTGCTAGGCCAAATGGAAGAGCAACAAATTGGTAATGCTTGTCTAGAAAAGAGAATCTCAGAAACTGATAGTGTTCTGGATGAATCGGAATATGAAGGTATGCATCCTGCAAGTCTATTGTGGACATATAATGTCCTTGCTGAACAAAAGGCAGAATAGTCCTTATAGTCACCATCTTGAAAGTTGGTACTCTTACATAACGATTCAAAATTTTTAGATCCAGAACTGAAACACTTCAGAGAAGCCTGAGCTTTTACTGGATTTACAGGGATGCGTGAGAGAAAAAATCTTCTCACAGGAGGTCTTACTTTGAATCCTATTTAATACCCCTGAGAGACAATGCTCTGAATCCAATGATTTTGGACAGATTTTATCCAAAAATCCTTGAAAAACCTTAATCTTCCCCCTACCAGCTGAGCTGGAATGAGGGCCGCACCTTCATGCGGACTTAGGGGCAGACTTTGGTTTCCTAAATGGCTTGGATTTATTCCAATTAGAGGAAGGCTTCCAACTGGAAGCAGATTCCTTGGGAGGAGGATTGAGTTTTTGTTCCTTATTTTGACGAAAGGAACGAAAACGGTTAGAAGCCTTAGATATCCCCTTAGGTTTTTTATCCTGAGGCAGAAAAACTCCTTTTCCTCCAGTGATAGTTGAAATAATAGAATCCAACTGAGAACCAAATAAATTATTACCTTGGAAAGAAAGAGATCGTAATCTAGATTTAGATGTCATATCAGCATTCCAAGATTTAAGCCACAAAGCTCTTCTAGCTAATACAGCTAAAGACATGGATCTAACATAAATTTTGATAATATCAAAAATGGCATCACAAATAAAATTATTAGCATGTTGCAGTAAGCGAGTAATGCTAGATATGTCAGGATCCAAATCTTGTTGCGCTAAATTCTCCAACCAAAAAGTTGAGGCAGCCGCAACATCAGCCAAAGAAATAGCAGGTCTGAGAAGATGACCTGAATATAAATAGGCCTTCCGTAGATAGGATTCAAGCTTCCTATCTAAAGGATCCTTAAAGGAAGTACTATCTTCCATAGGCATAGTGGTACGTTTAGCAAGAATAGAAATAGCCCCATCAACTTTGGGGATTTTTTCCCAAAACTCTATAGATTTTGCTGGTAAAGGATACAATTTTTTAAACCTTGAAGAAGGAATAAAAGAAGTACCTGGCTTATTTCATTCCCTAGAAATCATATCAGAAATAGTCTCAGGAACAGGAAAAACCCCTGGGGAAACCACAGGAGGTTTAAAAACGGCATTTAAACGTTTATTAGACTGAACGTCAATTGGACTGTTTACCTCAATATCCAAAGTAATTAACACTTCTTTTAATAAAGAACGCATATACTCTATTTTAACTAAATAAGTAGATTTGTCAGTGTCAATGTCTGAGGAAGGATCTTCTGAATCAGATAGATCCTCATCAGAAGAGGATAAATTATTATGTTGCTGGTCATTTGAAATTTCATCAGCTAAATGAGAAGTTTTAAAAGACCTTTTACGTTTATTAGAAGGTGGAAATGCAGACAAAGCCTTCAGAATAGAATCAGATACAAATTCTTTAAAATCTACAGGTATATCATGTACATTAGAAGTTGAAGGAACTGCAACTGGCAATGTACTATTACTGATGGAAACACTATCTGCATGTAAAAGTTTATCATGACAACTATTACAAATGACATTTGGTGGAATAATTTCTACACTTTTACAACAAATGCACTTAGCTTTGGTAGAACCAATGTCAGGCAGCAATGTTCCAGCAGAAACTTCTGAGGCAGGATCAGATTGGGACATCTTGCTCAATGTAAGAGAAAAAACAACATATAAAGCAAAATTATCTATTTCCTTATATGACAGTTTCAGGAATGGGAAAAAATGCAAAAGCATAGGCCTCTGATAGAGAAAAAAGCAAGAGGCAAACATCAATGGGGTATTGAAATAATGCAAAAAAATTTGGCGCCAAGTATGACGCACAACGTAACGTAAACTTTTTTGGCGCTAAAAATAACCAGAAATGACACACTCACGTCACTAATGACGCCGCCGTGTGAAAGGTCTCGGCGTCACGTATGACGCTGGAAATGATGAAGTTGCGTCATAAACGTCTTTTTCCGAACCAAAAAAAATTTCGCGCCAAGAATGACGCAATAAAGTTTAGCATTTGACGCACCCGCGGGCCTAATACCCACAATAGCAAAAAAGTAGTCAATTGAAAAAAAGACTAAACCCCAGGTAAGAAATAAATTTCTTAAATGCTTAAATTCCCCAAATATGAAACTGACAGTCTGCTGAAGGAAATACATGAACCTGACTCATGGCAAATATAAGTGCAATACATATATTTAGAACTTTATATAAATGTATAAAGTGCCAACCCATAACTGAGGTGTCTTAAGAAATAAAAAACATACTTACCAAAAGACACCCATCCACATATAGCAGATAGCCAAACCAGTACTAAAACAGTTATTAGTAGAGATAATGGTAAACTGAGAGTATATCGTCGATCTGAAAAGGGAGGTAGGAGATGAATCTCTACGACCGATAACAGAGAACCCATGAAAAAGACCCCCGTTAGAGAAATCATCGTATTCAATAGGTGATACTCCCTTCACGTCCCTCTGAGATTCGCTGTACTCTGAGAGGAATCGGGCTTCAACAATGCTAAGAAGCGCATAGCAACGTAGAAATCTTAGCACAAACTTACTTCACCACCTCCATAGGAGGCAAAGTTTGTAAAAACTGAATTGTGGGTGTGATGAGGGGTGTATTTATAGGCATTTTGAGGTTTGGGAAACTTTGCCCCTCCTGGTAGGATTGTATATCCCATATGTCACTAGCTCATGGACTGTTGCCAATTACATGAAAGAAAATGCGCAAATTGGCATGTGCACACACCCCCTAGTGGTAAGTGTAAACATGAGATTGCTGTAGCATTAACTAGCCACTTGTAATGGCTTTTATTTAGCATTCGCTGGTAAAAGGACAGATTTGTCTCTTTACCAGTGAACGTTAAGATAGGGCCTCACTTGTAATCTAGCTCAGACTTAATCACAATTCCTAGCTGCTTTTCATATGGTTTTGTTACTTTTCTATTTCAAAAGCTATGACCTATTCTGTCCTATTTTAATGCTGTGGTGTAGATTTATTAAATGTCGGATGGACATGATCCACTGTAGCGGATTATGTCCGCCCGATACCACTAAATGCAGACAGCATACGCTGTCGGCATTTAACATTACTCAAGCATTTCTAGTGAAAAGCTTGTGCAATGCCGCCCCCTGCATATTCGCGGCCAATATCTGATCGGGATGATTGCTGTCCCCCACCTCAGAGGTGGCGGATGAGTTAAGGAGCAGACTTTTGTTTCCGGCGGAAGGTTCGTGTGGTAACAGCGGCATTCACAGTTTAATAAATCAGCCCCTATATCTTGTCTGAGAGCACTTTTTTCTTTGTTAAACCTTTTGTGATAGGCTCAGTTCACATTTAATTAAACACTATTGTTACCACTTTTGTAACAAAAAAGTTAAAAATAACATTTAAATCACTTTTCAAACTTTGAAATTTGTGCACAACTAAAATATGACATTCAGAATTATTCATTTATTAATAAAATATTTTACCAGGAAGGATACATTGAGATTTCTTTTGTTTCCAAGTATATCCTGGGTCCACAAAACATTGCATTGATACAATAGGTACAATAAAATACAAAAACAATAATAATACACAATATATGCAAAAATGTAACATAGAACAGGTGGGAAATATATAATCAACCATAACAGGTGCATTCTGTTTTGAGATATGTAGAGAGGGATCTCTTAAAGGGACATAATACTCATATGCTAAATCACTTGAAACTGATGCAGTATAACTGTAAAAAGCTGACAGGAAAATATCACCTGAGCATCTCTATGTAAAAAAGGAAGATATTTTACTTCACAATCTCCTCAGCTCAGCAGAGTAAGTGCTGTGTAAAAAGTCATACTTCACCTGCTCCCAGCTGCAGGTAAAAATAAAAAAAAATGAAGAAATGAACAGCAGCCAATCAGCATCAGCAGTGCTGAGGTCATTAACTCTTACTGTGATCTCATGAGATTTGACTTAAGTCTCATGAGATTTCATAGTAAGCTTCCTTTACCTGATTGGTCAAATAATATGAGAGTTCACGAGGCTCATCCCCTAAGCTGTCCTAGGACAGACACATTAAAATGCTGCTTAGAAATCCTTTACAATGGGAGGTGGCTATTGAGGAACTTTTGAGGTAAAATATCTTTCTTTTTTACATAGAGATGTTCAGGAGATATTTTCTAGTCAGCTTTTTACAGCTATACTGCATCACTTTCAAGTGTTTAAACATTTGGGTATTATGGCCCTTTAAAGAATTTTAGGCTTGGGGAAGGTTTGAAAGTGTGCGGGAGGTCATTCCATAATTGTGGTGCTCTGTAGGAAAAGGAGGATTGAGCTGCTTTCTTTTTATATTGAGGCAAGCTAAACAATGTGCTGGTACTGGATCAGAGGTTATAGGAGGTGGGAATAGCCGGGGAGAGCATTCTGTTCAGGTAGGATGGGAGCTTCCTAGAAAGGCTCATAAACACAAGGCATGAAAGATGGAGGGTGCTTCTGGATTCCAGCCACAGCCAGTTTAATTATTTTAGCATGTCACAATGGTGGGTCCTGTAGTTACATTGTAGAACAAAGCGGCAGAACGAGTTATACAATGTATTAAGTTTATTAAGGTGAGTTTGCGGTGCAGGTGCATATACTACGTCCCCATAATCCGTGATAGGCATCAGCATTTGCTGTACAATCTTTTCCTTTACTGTAGGGCTGAGGCAGGATTTGTTTCTGTACAGGGCACCTAGTTTTGGATAAAGTTTAGATGCAAGTTTTTCTATGTTGAGGCCAAAAGATAGATTTGGGTCTAACAACATACCCAATTATTTGAAAGAGTGGACTGCGGTCAGTGTGCAATTTGATTTTGTTTTGATGCATAGATGGGAATTTTGTAGTTTGTGTAATTTAGGTCCAGTTCCAAAGATCATTGTGACAGTTTTGTCATTGTTTAGGAAGAGTTTGTTTTTTGAGATCCACTTTTCTTCCTCTGTGAACTGTTCTTGGAGCACTGCTTCAAGCTGCGGCAGATCGGAATTGTTTGCATAGATAACCATGTCATCTGCGTACATGTGTACAGTTGAGGATTTGCAGACATTAGGCAGATCATTTATAAATAATGTGAATAGTAGGGGGCCGAGAATGGAACCTTGGGGAACACCACACGTGACTGGGAGAGGGAGGGAGTCGGTGTCAGAAATGGAGACATATTGTGATCAATCTGATACATATGATCGAAAACAGGTTAACGGACGATCAGCAATACCAGAGTTTTTTAGTTTGAGCAGTAGTATGTTGTGGTCTACTGTGTCAAAGGCCTTTGCAAAATCAAGGAAAATAGCTCCAGTTAGGTCTCCTTGTTCCATGCCAGTTGGGATGTCGTTGCAAACTTTTAGGAGGGCAGTTGTAGTGGAGTGATTTGGGTGAAAACCTGATTGATCAGGGGTCAGATAGTTAGATTGTTGGTAATACTCACAAAATTGTGTATGGACGCATTTTTCTAAGATTTTTGACAATATGTGGCTATAGTTAGAAACCAAGGTTAACTCCCCACTTTTATGGATAGGCACTACTCTTGCAGTCTTCCAAAGTTTGGGTATGTTTCCAGACACCAAGGATTCGTTAATTAGGGTTTTGACAGGTTTAGCAATTGCCAGTGCACTGAGCTTCAACAGCATTGCTGGGATTTGATCAGGTCCAGACTGTTTTTTTATTTTTAGATTATTAAGGTGTTTCTTAATAACATTAATGGGTACAGGTCTAAAATTGAACTTCTCTATATTGGGTATTTGCTGATTTAGTGGGGCCTGATCCACATATGTAGTTTCAGGATGCATGTCATTTCTTAGTTTGTCAATCAGGGTGGTGGAGCATCTGACAAAATAATTGTTAAAGGCATTTGCTACCTTTATGGGGAGTCGCAGGGTTTGGTTGTCCACATTAACAGTGGAGGGTTGGGAGTGGATTATTTATGAGTTTCCAAAACTTTCTAGGGTTTGATATGTAATTGTTCAGATTTTCACAGAAATATTGGTCCTTGGACAATTTTGTTTGTTTAGTGCATATATTTTGCCATTGTCTATATACACAGTGATTGTTCATAGAGCCAGTATGCTTGAACTTTGACCACAATGAATCCCGAAACTGGTACATTTGAATGAGGTCAGCTGTGATCCAATTCAAGTGTGCTCCTTTTACTCTCACCTTACGCAGTGGGACATGTAAATTCTAAACTTAGTGGTGTCAGAACATTAAAAATATATTTATATATTGGAAAACTACATAGAATTATGTCCCTTTCTTTGCTGTCTCTGCCTGCCTAGCCACGTCCCAGACTGCCCAGCTCCACCCATAGGGCTAGATTACGATTACGGCATTTGCCGAAACATGTCAGCACTAGGGTACGTGGGGTACCGCCTTTCCACCTTTGCCCCAGAGGTTTAAGCTTTAACCGAAGTGTCTCCTGTTTTATTACCTTAATAAAGGACGTTTTTGCTTGTGAAACTACCCGGTGCCTCTCCTCGTTTTTTGTTATTGTAGATTTATCAAACCCCTGCGGCAGCAAGTTCTCACAAGAACTTGCTCGCCGCGATTTATCAAGCAGCAGTCACCAGACCACTGCTTCCCTAACATCTTCGCCACCTCTATTGTGGCAAAATTAAATCTCCTCGGTCGAATCCAACCTAGGAGATTGACAGCTCCTGCCTGCACGTGATTGGCTGTGCGCAGGCAGGGGGCGGGATTGCACGCAAGCGCAAAATTGCGCTCGTGTGCAATGTTAATTACCTGTGGGTAATTTCGCCCCGCCACAGGTGAGCTGAGGTGTACAGGGGCGCGTATACACGCCCCTGTACGCCTCAGCGTTGATAAATCTAGCCCATAGTGCACAAAAGCCATTACTCTGCCTCCTCCCATGCTGGAACATATCACAGCTTCATGCCCTTGTTGTCAATGTAAGGGTAAGCTCTGGCCCTCAAATTTTTATTTCAAAAATGACCATTTGTAATGTAGGTGATGGCAGTTCTAATGGATTGGAATACGAAAGCATAAAAACATCCAGATTGTATATGAAGTTTGTAAAGGTGTGTAAACCCCTGAGGCATCAAATGAAAATCCTTTCTCCTCTTGCAGCCTGACTGAAGTTTCTATACTATCATAATAGAAGTATTTTTAGACTTCCAAATGTTTGCAGCCAAATGTTCCACAAGGAAAATACATTCCCCAACAAGATGCATTTTAGAAACTGATGTGCGAGATAATGTAAAATCCAAATCTATGCAAAACTTCATTATTTCACGCTTGGCAGAAAAAGTACAGGTGCTAATAATCTAGCTCTATATTGTCCATAGTCTGTTGAAATGTGCATCAAACTTTTATAAATGAAAATTATATTATTATTGGTGTCTGAGTTTAAATTAAAATGTATTCATCTTTGAAATGAAATATATCTAACAAGACCCTTTACACAGAGTTCAACATGTTTCTAAAATCTCTGACACTGAGCATACTTTTCCTTTTCTTCTGATGTGGTTCTCTTTGCTCTGTTTATGAAACTGTAACGCAAACCCGTCAAGTAGCTTTATCACCTCATAAAAGCTTAAGATTTTCTGGGAAAGCTTTAACATCTTATGAATATAGGGTGGGCAAAGGATTATGTGAGCTCACTAATTAGATACATGTGTTTAGTTATTTGGTATGACACCAACCCTTTGGATGCCAGAAAGGGCATGAATTTTCTTTTTGTTTTCTTGAAATGTCTCTCTGCCATTAAAGTATTAAACATAATAGCATTCAAGTGTTATATATTTGCTTCACAAATATCACTAGTGTTACAAAATGATAATCACTTAAAAAAAAAAGATAATCTTATTTCTTACCAACTAACTGGCTGTGAACATATATCACAAACAGGCCCCAGCACAGATCTCTGAAGAACTTAAATTCAATTTAATAAATGTAACCCACTATGTAATCTCTCATTGCATTTTCTTTAGCTAAAGGGTATTCAGTCCCAGTGCTTTGAATAGACATAGTTTTCAGAAAATTCATATATGAGTACAAATGTGTTAAATCAGAGCTTACTATTCACTTGTGTTCAGATAACAGTAACTTGGGTAATACTGCTAATGTTACTAATCTTATATGATAGTTTATTCACTGATCTCTGCTTGGCTCTAATCCAAAGCAATAAGATGTATGATTAAGGGCTAGGTGCCCAAAACATCAATTTTTCTGTGTGACTCAGATGAACTGGTAATAAAGCTACTTTTTACTCTGCTATTGGTGCTGCTGTTTGTGGACACACATTGAAGGGTGGGCAGCATCACTATACCAGCGTACTCCACACAGGAGGTACAGGAGCAATAAGAGTTATATCACATAATACCAATGAGCTAGATTAACATCTCTTGCTGTACAAATCCAACTGTATAGTAAAAATAAAAATAAGTAAGGAACTGTGGCAAAAATTTGACTGGAGTAAACTCATGCTGAATATCCTCATCATAATGTAAGCTATAAATGTTAACAATTAAATAAAATCTGCTACCCTTGTAAGACTAACAGGCCTGTACACTACAGACTTATCACTAACATCATTGAGTCCATTTCATCTGTATCTTCATAACTTTTCATTAACCCCTTAATAACCGGACCATTTTTCAATTTTCTTACCCTTAATGACAATGGCTATTTTTACATTTCTGCTGTGTTTGTGTTTAGCTGTAATTTTCCTCTTACTCGTTTACTGTACCCACACATATTATATACCGTTTTTCTCGTCATTAAATGGACTTTCTAAAGATACCATTATTTTCATCATATCTTATAATTTACTATAAAAAAATGATAAAATATGAGGAAAAAATGGAAAAAAACACACTTTTTCTAACTTTGACCCCCAAAATCTGTTACACATCTACAATCACCAAAAAACACCCATGCTAAATAGCTTGTAAATTTTGTCCTGAGTTTAGAAATACCCAATGTTTACATGTTCTTTGCTTTTTTTGCAATTTATGGGGCAATAAATACAAGTAGCACTTTGCTATTTCCAAACCACTTTTTTTCAAAATTAGCGCTAGTTACTTTGGAACCCTGATATCTGTCAGGAATACTTGAATATCCCTTGACATGTATATATTTTGTTTTAGAAGACATCCCAAAGTATTGATCTAGGCCCATTTTGGTATATTTCATGCCACCATTTCACCGCCAAATGCGATAAAAAAAAAAAAAGTTCACTTTTTAACAAACTTTGTCACAAACTTTAGGTTTCCCACTGAAATTATTTACAAACAGCTTCTGCAATTAGGGCACAAATGGTTGTAAATGCTTCTCTGGGATCCCCTTTTTCAGAAATAACAGACTTATATGGATTTGTGGTTGCTTTTTGGTAATTAGAAGGCCGCTAAATGCCGCTGCGCACCACACGTGTATTATGTCCAGGAGTGAAGCGGTTAATTAGGGAGCTTGTAGGGTTAATTTTAGCTTTAGTGTAGTGTAGTAGACAACCCCAAGTATTGATCTAGGCCCATTTTGGTATATTTTATGCCACCATTTCACCGCCAAATGCGAGCAAATAAAAAAAAAAAACTTTACATTTTTCACAATTTTAGGTTTCTCACTGAAATTATTTACAAACAGCTTGTGCTATTATGGCAGAAATTGTTGTAAAAGCTTCTCTGGGATCCCCTTTGTTCAGAAATAGCAGATTTATATGGCTTTGGCGTTGCTTTTTGGTAATTAGAAGGCCGCTAAATGCTGCTGTGCACCACACGTGAATTATGCCCAGCAGTGAAGGGGTTAAATTAGGTAGCTTGTAGGGAGCTTGCAGGGTTAATTTTAGAGATCAGCCTCCCACCTGACACATCCCACCCCCTGATCCCTCCCAAACAGCTCTCTTCCCTCCCCCACCCCACAATTGTTACCGCCATCTTAAGTACTGGCAGAAAGTCTGCCAGTACTAAATAAAAGAGTTTTTTTTTTTTTTTTAAATAAAAATTATAAAATATTTTAGTTGTGATGGACCCCTGCCTTAGCACCAACCTCCCTGATCCCCCCCTCCAGCTCTCTAACCCTCTCCCCTACCTAATTACCGCCATCTTGGGTACTGGCAGCTGTCTGCCAGTACCCATTTTGGCCCCACAAACCAAACTATTTTAATGTTATTTATAACTTTTATTTGTATGTTTAATTATTTCTGTAGTGTAGCAGCCCCCCCACAATACCCCCACCCCCTCCCCCTCCCAGATCCTTTTAAATGTAAAAAAAAAAAAAAAACTTTTTTTCCCCTTCCTTTTTCATTGGTGTCAGTGTGGCTAATGCGCGCATGTGCACGTGCACGCGCGCCCACGTGCACACGCGCGCCCACGTGCACACACACACACCCGCGCACGTGCACGCGCGCACCGTGCACGCGCGCACACACGCTCCCTCCTCCCACCAGACAAAGGCACCATCGGCACCATCACTACCGGTGCAGAGAGGGCCACAGAGTCTTGTAAAGGGGTATTGCAGGATGCCTCCATATCGACTCGAGGCATCACTGCAATACCCTCAGAGCTGCTGGAAGTGATTGTGATCACTTCCAGCACTCTGTTAGACAACTGACGTACCAGGTACGTCCATTGTCATTAACTGCTTGTTAATGCATGACGTACCTGGTACGTCAGTTGTCATTAAGGGGTTAATAACAGTTCTCTATAACATTAACTAAAACAATTATACCTTAAACATTTAGCATCACAAATACAGGCTTGATCTCATCTAAATTCACTGGGGCCCATTTATCAAGCTCCGAACGGAGCTTTTGGGCCCGTGTTTCTGGCGAGTCTTCTAAAGACCGCTGCTCCCTGACCCTGTCCGCCTGCTCTGATGAGGCGGACAGGAATCGCCGGAAATCAACCCGCTGCTGGCCAATTGGCTGCGAGTCAGCAGGGGCCGGCCGTCTATCTCTGCATAGATTCATTTCCAAAGAGAAAGATTTGGAGCCATTTTTGAATGAAAGGTCTCATCTCACCAAATGTAACACTAGGATTCCATGGAACAGGAGAATCTTTTGGAAAAAAGCACAATTATTTTTAGCATTTATAGTGGCTTCCTTATTATTATTATTATTATTATTATTATTATTATTATTATTATTATTATTATTATTATCAGATATTTGTAGAGTGCCAACAGATTCTGCAGCTTCATTCAGCAGGACTTTCCATTATTCATATTTACAAGCTAGGAAACAGCACACTGAATCATTTAGACCAGGTTTTTCCAACTTAAGTCCCACAATGCAGTTCTCTAGTGCATTTTATCTGACTCCTACATCACTATCCATCCTCTACTACTGCAAGTGTGCAATTCAGAGAGTTGCCGTCTTCTCTCCAATACAATAATTCCCACATTCTCTGTGCAGGTAAAAAATATGTGCAGTGCAGGTTTAAAAAGCGTATCTTTGTAGAATTAGTCATTTCAGTTTTGCTTAAAATGAATGTCAATTATTTCTGCCTTGAATTTGTATACAGATTCTTAAACTAGTAAATAGTTAAACCGCAAAAAAAATTTTTTTATTTATAAATAATATGTCGTTTATTTATATTTTTATTACCAAACTTGAATTCCTTTCGTACCTGGACTCCTCCTCTTCGCCACTTCCTATCTTAGAACACTGTGACGTATGGAACGGTCCCATCCACTCTATACGTATGTCTAATGCGCACCCCCCGTGTAGATCATACTACGCACATGCGTTAGACTCTGATCTCCTAAATATGCGCATGCGTTAGAAAGACTCTACCCACAATTGATCGGTTTTTTTTCTATATTTCTTTGATTGACGTTACGGAGCATGTGCATTGCATGGACGCGCATCGCTTCAGAGGGTGGAAAATTTCAACTAATGCATGCGCAGAATAAACCTATGACATAGAGAGAAAGGGGCTGATTGCCCCGGGGGGGAACAACGGATTGGCAATCTCACTTGTCAATCAATCAAGCTTTGAGGGACAAAATGGCGGGCGGAGAAATCGTGGACCAGAATATAAGAAATTTAGGTATTATTCTGCATTTAAAATCTTGAACCAAATAAACAATGAATTAAAGTACCCATGATTTAGAGAGATAAATAATATGGCGATAAGCAGAAAGGGTAAGTTTACATTTATTTTAAACAGAAATATACATTGTTATATTAGACACATGCAATCTTTTCTAATATAAATGCAAATTCGTAAAGGAAAATGGATATTTGTTTAGTTTTCACTAAATAAATATCTGAACAAATGCACCAATTAAATTTAAAGAAAACTACTGATGAAATTCGTCATTATTCATTCATTTTCTTTAAATTACCCTAGGGTTTAAAATATTTACCTCTAGCGCTCTGGAGAGCCGCACTAATCCTGACACTTCTTCACAGAGCCCCGGTCCGCACTGATAGGAGGCTTAGGCATCTATTTATCAAAGCGTCGACTTTCTAGCATTCAATGGCACTAATACGCTCGCCTAAGATCGCCTAACATCGAGGCCGCGGACCTGAATATGTTCTCCAAAGTTACCAAAAAAGCTGTCAAAAAGCTGCGCACCAAGTACGGTGCGATGAGCAGTGGACTGTTGTTAACTAACAGTCATCGATCTCGCTGCTCTTCAGCTTTTTTACAGCTTTCTTGGTACCCTGTCACTAAGCACCCACACTATACTATACTGTTTACCCCCTATACCGCCGCTCCCGGACCCCGCCGCACCTAAATAAAGTTATTAACCCCTAAACCGCCTCTTCCGGAGCCCACCGCAACTCTAACAAATGTATTTAACCCTAAACCGCCGCTCCCAGAGCCCACTGCAACTCTAATAAATGTATTAACCCCTAAACCTAAGTCTAACCCTAACCCTAACACCACCTAACTTAAATATAATTTAAATAAATCTAAATAAATTATTCCTATTTAAAACTAAATACTTACATATAAAATAAACCCTAAGATAGCTACAATATAACTAATAGTTACATTGTAGCTATCTTAGGATTTATTTTTATTTTACAGGCAACTTTGCATTTATTTTAACTAGCTACAATAGTTATTAAATAGTTATTAACTATTTAATAACTACCTAGTTAAAATAAATACAAAAGTACCTGTAAAATAAAACCTAACCTAAGTTACAATTACACCTAACACTACACTATAATTAAATTAATTACCTACATTAACTACAATTAAATAAAATTAAATAAAATTATCTAAAGTAAAAAACAAACACTAAATTACAGAAAATAATAAAATAATTACAAGATTTTTAAACTAATTGCACCTATTCTAATCCCCCTAACAAAATAAAAAGCCCCAAAATAAAATAAAGCCCTACCCTACACTAAATTACAAATAGCCCTTAAAAGGGCTTTTTGCGGGGCATTGCCCCAAAGTAATCAGCTCTTTTACCTGAAAAAAAGTACAATACCCCCCAACATTAAAACCCACCACCCACACACCCAACCGTACTCTAAAACCCACCCAATACCCCCTTAATAAAACTTAACACTAACCCCTTCAAGATCACCCTACCTTGAGACGTCTTCACCCAACCGGGCCGAAGTCCTCAACGAAGCCGGGCGAAGTGGTCCTCCAGACAGGCAGAAGTATTCATCCAAGCCGGGCAGAAGAGGTCCTCCAGACGGGCAGAAGTCTTCATCCAGACGGCATCTTCTATCATCATCCATCTGACGCGGAGCAGCTCCATCTTCAAGACATCCGACGCGGAGCATCCTTTTCATCGACGTAGACTGTAGAATGAAGGTTCCTTTAAATAACGTCATCCAAGATGGTGTCCCTTAGTTTCCGATTGGCTGATAGAATTCTATCAGCCAATCGGAATTAAGGTAGGAAAAATCCTATTGGTTGATACAATCAGCCAATAGGATTGAAGTTCAATCCTATTGGCTGTTCCAATCAGTCAATAGAATGCGAACTCAATCCTATTGGCTGATTGGATCAGCCAATAGGATTGAACTTCAATCCTATTTGCTGATTGCATCAAACAATAGGATTTTTCATACCTTAATTCCGATTGGCTGATAGAATTCTATCAGCCAATTGGAATTGAAGGGACGCCATCTTGGATGATGTCATTTAAGGAACCTTCATTCTACAGTCAACGTCGATGGAAGAGGATGCTCCGCGTCGGATGTCTTGAAGATGGACCCGCTCCGCGCCGGATGGATGAAGATAGAAGATGCCATCTGGATGAAGACTTCTGCCCATCTGGAGGACCTCTTCTGCCCGGCTTGGATGAAGACTTCTGCCCATCTGGAGGACCACTTCACCCGGCTTTGTTGAGGACTTCGACCCGGTTGGGTGAAGACGTCTCAAGGTGTGTGGGTGGTGGGTTTTAATGTTGGGGGGGTATTGTACTTTTTTTCAGGTAAAAGAGCTGATTACTTTGGGGCAATGCCCCGCAAAAGCCCTTTTAAGGGCTATTTGTAATTTAGTGTAGGGTAGGGCTTTTTTTATTTTGGGGGCTTTTTTATTTTGTTAGATTAGATTAGGTGTAATTAGTTTAAAAATCTTGTAATTATTTTATTATTTTCTGTAATTTAGTGTTTGTTTTTTACTTTAAAATTTTTTATTTAATTTTATTTAATTGTAGTTAATGTAGGTAATTAATTTAATTATAGTGTAGTGTTAGGTGTAATTGTAACTTAGGTTAGGTTTTATTTTACAGGTACTTTTGTATTTATTTTAACTAGGTAGTTATTAAATAGTTAATAACTATTTAATAACTATTGTAGCTAGTTAAAATAAATACAAAGTTGCCTGTAAAATAAAAATAAATCATAAGATAGCTACAATGTAGCTATTAGTTATATTGTAGCTATCTTAGGGTTTATTTTATAGGTAAGTATTTAGTTTTAAATAGGAATAATTTATTTCAATGTATTTAAATTATGTTTAAGTTAGGGGGTGTTAGGGTTAGACTTAGGTTTAGGGGTTAATACATTTAATATAGTTGTGGCGGTGTAGGGGGGGCAGATTAGGGGTTAATAAATATAATGTAGGTGGCGGTGGGCTCCGGGAGAGGCGGTTTAGGGGTTAAACACTTTATTTAGTTGTGGTGGGGTCCAGGAGTGGCGGTTTAGGGGTTAATAAGTATAATGTAGGTGGTGGTGGTGTAGGGGGGGGCAGATTAGGGGTGTTTAGACTCAGGGTACATTTAGGGTATTAGGTGTAGACATTACCATAGGAATCAATGGGATATTGGGCAGCAGCGAACATAAGCTTTCGCTGCTTTCAGACTCCCATTGATTCCTATGGTATCCATGGCCTCCAGGGCGGCGGATTGAAAACCAGGTATGCTGTGCCGGAAAAGTGACAAGTGTACCTGCTAGTTATTTGATAACTAGCAAAAGTAGTCAGATTGTGCCGAACTTGCATTCGTAACATCTGGAGTGACGTAAGCATCGATCTGTGTCGGACTGAGTCGGCTGATCGTATGTTACGTCAGTAAATTGTACTTTTGCCGGTCTGTAGGGTTTGATAACTAAGGCGAATCAGGCTTGCCACAAATATGCTGCGGAATTCCAGCGTATTTGCGGTTGACGGCTTGATAAATACATGCCTTAGCATGCACTAAACCTTCTATTAGTGTGGCTTTGGGCTCTGTGAACAAGAGTCAGTATTAACGCAGCTCCACAGAGCACTAAACTTACCTATAGCGTGCTGGTTAGCCATGCCAATCCTAACCCTTCTTGACCCAGCCCAGGGCCGCACTAATATTACAGGTCCAGACTCCAGAGTTATTTTATATTTCTTGAGCAATAGTCTCTGCATGTCAGAGTGTGTGGGAGCACTAAATCCCTCATATAATAAACTTCTATGGGGTTGCACAGTAAAATTTATTTTGGCTATCGCTCAAGTGCTAAGCCAATCAAGGGTTAAGTAGAAGATGCACCAAGCCAATAATGCATAAGTAATGAAGTTCTTTATATTGTTATGTGTAATACTAATAATAATACTTAAAAAGCGCAAGCTTTTACAGTTGTGTTTTTGGTTGTGCTCAAGTGCTATACTCAACTCACCCCTTGAAACCCATGCTTAGTGAGCACCATTAAATGTATAGGGTGCGCTAAAAAAGTTTCACCGGCATTAATATCCTCTGTTCAAAATATTTTATCATCCTCTTGTGACACCAGATTTGTGATATTCTTTGTGCAAGGTTGTGCAAAAGTAATAAGCCCTGTGCTATTGATTGCGCTTCCCTTTGTAATCGAGCCCTATATGTAATTTGTTTTGAGAACCAGTTAGATACAGCTCAAAGTGGATCAACCTGTTGGACAGCCAGGCTTGGACTTCAGGGACTGATAACAGGTCATGTACTTTTCAGCTATGGCAAAAATAAATCAAAATTGGGTTAGTATAAGGATAAATTAATTAAGAGATAGCAAAACATTAGACAATATGGCTAAAAAATGAGATGACATCATAAAGACGTAATATTTTAGGTTTAATTTGGGTATGTGTCAAAAATTTGCAAAGGGGCAGCTGAAGGGTTAAATATATTGCTGTGAATACTACAACACAAAATGTATCCTATTAATAGCTTTACAATCCTATCTACTTTACAGTGTATTTTAGTACAGTATGTTATAAGTATATTTATTTATATAAAATACAAATTGGCTGAAAGTATTGCTTCAAAAAGCACAACCAATTTGGTGGATAGTAGGCCAATTTTGTTTGTCCAGCCTTACTGAAGAAATATTTTGTCTGAGATTTAAGTGATGATTTATACCAACAGCTGTCTTAATTTTGAAATTCCCTGATATAAATTCTTGTCTGGAATGAAAAGATTTTGGCAGCAAGAATCAGACACAAATTCTTAGCCAAAAGAGATATCTGACTTCATAGTAAGATGAGGCTGAAGGTTCTGATTGGCTGTTAGCTGTAGTGTCAATCTGGAATAAAAAAATACAATAAAATAAGATCGCGCCTCAGATTCTGATAGGATGTCTGTGTCCCACAATCTTGCAGCAAATAAAACTCTATGAAGTCTTGGTGAGATAACATATATGGAATACATAACAAGATAAGATATGTGGGATACATACGGAGCTTCTGAATATTTTTTTTATTCACAAGAATGAATAGCAGAAAGAGTACAAACTTTTCTTAAGCAAATTAATTCAAGTAATATGTGTTCTACTCGGTGATCAGTGCCAACATTAGATGAGTTAGTGGTAAACAAGGGAGATTTATTAGCAAACACCATAGCTAATGTTGATTTTAGAAATTCCATTTCCAGAGACAGAGGAAACATCAACAGAAAATCAACAATTCTACCTTCCCTTTAGAGATTATTTATTTAAAAAAAATATATCTAGTTCAAAACATTGTTTTTAATCAGTCTTCAATATGATAATGTTATTTGTAATTCTAGATATCCAGCGGTATCTACGCACTGATATCTTTCTCTTGATAACTTCAAGGACAAGTCAGGAGGCCTGATATTTAAACCTTGCCGCTCAGGTGATATGACCTAAGATGTCTCGTTGGTACCGCGAGGCCCTTTAAAATTTTTAGAAACACAAATTTTATCTTGAGGCATGTTTATGTTGCTATGTAGTGTTCTTTATGTGAAACAGAGTCTCCTACATTACAATACAAAGATGATACCCAGGAAGGTCAGTGCTTCAAGTTAACCCACAAACCATATTCCTATTGGTACATAAATTTTGAATTAAAAGTCATCCACATATTATTGTATTGTAAAACCAAATGTAAAAAAAATGTTTGAAGGATGAGGATGAGACAGGGAGACCACTACATCTCCAGGGCATCTCTGACAGAGGAAGGTCCAGTAATCTTCTGCAGGATTGTTGCATTTACTCAAACACAGAATCTTTCACTGAGGCATCTGTGAAAAAGAAAACGTTTAATGATATATAGCTGTGTTTTTTTCCCAGCATTAAAACTGAGATTAACTCTTCTTCCGACTGTCATCATCATCATGGACAAAAAAAATAATTAGCATCATCAAGACTGAATTTGCTTTGCTGTGATGTCACATGATATCACTCTAGTCTTGTAGGGTTTTTCTGTCACCTTGTGAGATTTCAAAGTAAATTTCTTTAAACTGAGGAGGAAAAGTAAGTGACTCATGCCATATGCGCATTCCCTTGCTAGTCCCTACACAGGCCTATATTACTAGTGGAGCAATAATGTTTATCGCTCATGAGCGCTAACTGTGCTAACTTTGTGTTTGTGTGTGAGAGAGTGAGTGTTTGTGTGTGTAAGTTTTAATATTTTTTCTTGATATTGCGGTCACATTAGATAAAGGTACAGGAATGTACCGAAACGTCATGCAACCTTTTTTAATGGATTGAATAAATGTATACGTTTTATACAAGACCAGTGAGTGCCTACTTTTGTGGAGGATTTGTATATATATATATATATATATATATATATATATATATATATAGAGAGAGAGAGAGAGAGAGAGAGAGAGAAGCAAGTAAAATGTGTTCACTCAGTACACTGGGTAAACACAAGTGATACTCTATAGTTGGCGCTAGTCAGTATTGTGTAGGGTATAGTGGCAGCTATATAAGACAAATACTGGTTGAGATGTAAGGTCCCAGTCAGTAAGTGAAAAATGTGTATACAAGGATAGATACAGCGCCTATATATCCTTTAAAATATGGGTGGTATATGGGGATATGAATGAGAGCTAAGGATAATTAGTTAAGAAATAATAACAATTAAAAGAATATAAAAAAAATATTAAAATAAATGATGCTAGAAAAATGATGAATAGATTATGAAACAGTGTTCATATGAGTCTTTAGACAATATACAGTCCGTGGTTAATCTTCACATGAAGTTGATATCAGTAAATAGATGGTATATAATACCCTTACCAGATATTACCTCAATCTAATGAGGTAAGTATGCCGCACTGGGGGTATATACAGATGGTAGAATCTTCTCCTTGTATCCAGATGTGGTGCCTCTTGGGTTTTCGTTAGCCTCCTGGAGTATGCAGGGATGTGTTTCTGGTTGTAGATATATCCCTTGTACTTCCTTTGTGTTGGTAGTTAGCCTCTTGGAGTACCTTTTCTGTCTTGGTATAAACATTCTCCAGCGTAAAGATACCCAGGGAGACAAGAAAGGATATATAGTGTAATACAGTTTATTTACAGTTAGGCACAGAAATATAATTCACATAGCACTCACATTTGGCATCCTCAGACTATATGAGGTATGTATATGGCACATAGGACTCCAGTGGGTCCTTCCACATATAGGTATGAGATACAGGTTCCCCAATCTTGGTATAAGACTTCGTAGTGAAGTATTATGCAGCTGTTGCTGTTTCCCAAGTGAGGTAATGTTGTATAATACACTTATCTCAAGAAATAAATGCCAGCAAGCTAGCTACAAGGAGTGACACTGTTATTAAAAAGTGATTTAGATAAAACACAATTAAAATTAAGTAAATGAGAAATAAGTAGTTAGTATCCCTGACGCGTTTCAAAGGTTTGTGTAGATAAATCCTTCTTCTTCAGAGGGTTGAGTGAGGAGCTGGGCCGTTATCGCTACTTGTACGCTTCGGGCGGCGGCACGCCCTCTGCGTACGTGAAGTCATGCGTGCCAGCGTTACGTGACGTGAGTCTCACGTTTGTGTTAGACATAGTGTCTATGCTGTAAAGCTTATTGATTGGTTACCTATTGCTGTGTAGTTGATTGGATTAATGCAGCCTGGGCTTGTGGGATATGTAGTTCTATAGTTGCTGCCCGTAGATAACTACGATCTCTGGTGGTATAGACAAAATGTAACACTCGCAACAGTAGAATGTGTACATATTGTAATGTGTGACATAGAAATTATGCTTACGTACATTTTTAATACCTGGACCCATAGAGATGTTGGTTGGTTAGACTCAGTAGAGGCCTGTGGGATATGTAGTTCACTAGGGAATGCCCCTCTATACATATATCTCCAATCTAGAGAGCAGTCTAACAGAGTTAGTGGCTAGATGTAATAAAAGTATTGGTGGGACATGAACATGTCATAATGTGTAATCTAAAATTGATATTCACACAGGGCGATCCCATGAAATATTTTTGCATTTTATAATACCTGGATATACAATGATGAATATATCCTTTCTATATTTTAATAGTAAGATTGGTATGCATAGATGACATAGCATATTGATTTCTTACTGTTAATTCTAGTTTGTGAGAGGTTTTCATATATTTGAAGCACCCTTAAGTTGTTAGGTTGAGCTTAATATGGAACATGTATTGTATACTATATATCTTTGTTCAGATTTAGAGCTCTATATAGTATCCTCTATTCTTAAATTGTGGAACCTCTTTTATAAAATTTATAGTTGAGGTTCAGTTAGTTATTGGGCCTATGTTAGAAGGCCAGATCATGTTTTATTTTAGAGATATATATACTATTGATATATGGTATACAAGTGTTCCTTAGTATTGGGTATATGTTATATATTATGCAGGAAGGTATTGAACCTGGTAGATAGATATATATATGTATGTATGTGATCAGAGTGAAACTAATCTTTATTGCTCAACTAGATATATGTGTACTCCTTACACTATATTTTTTACCTATCATTAGGTCTCAAGAATATTAGTCTCTGTCTTTCTGCAGTTATATATTTGTAATGTCTTGTTATTTGTTGGTGTATAGTATAAAGAATATAGTACTGCACTGTAGTACGCTGTGTGAGGTCTGGTTGGATATAAATTAGTATAGATATAATTTATAGGCTGATCACAGGTTTTAGTATATTTGAGAAGCTTAGATTCATGTAACCTACTGAATTAGGAAAGCTGCAATATCTATATCCTTATTTAGACCTTTGGGGGTCATAGAATCTAGTTTGTGTATCCATTCTGTTTCCTTTCTTCTCAGATGGAGTTCTCTACTTACTCCCTCTGGTGGATCTCTGATATGTTCAAGTATAGTGCCTCTTAAACATGACGGATTAGAGTTATGTATTAGGCGAAAATGATTTGATACACTATGTTTTTTGAAACTACTTTCTATATTTCTAATATGTTCCAAAAGTCTGGTTTTGTAGGGTCTAGTGGTACGTCCTACATATTGGAGCTTACAGTCGCATTCAATAAGGTATACTACATATTCTGTTTTGCAGTTTGTAATGGAGTCAAATTCCCAGCTTTTTTTATTTGTGGATGAAGTGATTTTTTTAGTAGGTTTATTGATGCTATAGTGATGTTTGCAAGCCTCGCAGTGTAACCGGTTGCATTTAAAGAAGCCTTTTGTCTTATTTTGCAGCCAATTGGTGGTTTTTGTGGTTTTAGATATAGATTTCAGTTTACTAGGAGCTATTGTTGCTCTAATGTTTCTACCTTTTCTAAAGACCAGTTTTGGGTTGTTTTTAGTTATTTCATTTAATAGGTTATCTATATATAACTGCAGAAAGACAGAGACTAATATTCTTGAGACCTAATGATAGGTAAAAAATATAGTGTAAGGAGTACACATATATCTAGTTGAGCAATAAAGATTAGTTTCACTCTGATCACATACATATATATATATCTATCTACCAGGTTCAATACCTTCCTGCATAATATATAACATATACCCAATACTAAGGAACACTTGTATACCATATATCAATAGAATATATATCTCTAAAATAAAACATGATCTTACCTTCTAACATAGGCCCAATAACTAACTGAACCTCAACTATAAATTTTATAAAAGAGGTTCCACAATTTAAGAATAGAGGATACTATATAGAGCTCTAAATCTGAACAAAGATATATAGTATACAATACATGTTCCATATTAAGCTCAACCTAACAACTTAAGGGTGCTTCAAATATATGAAAACCTCTCACAAACTAGAATTAACAGTAAGAAATCAATATGCTATGTCATCTATGCATACCAATCTTACTATTAAAATATAGAAAGGATATATTCATCATTGTATATCCAGGTATTATAAAATGCAAAAATATTTCATGGGATCGCCCTGTGTGAATATCAATTTTAGATTACACATTATGACATGTTCATGTCCCACCAATACTTTTATTACATCTAGCCACTAACTCTGTTAGACTGCTCTCTAGATTGGAGATATATGTATAGAGGGGCATTCCCTAGTGAACTACATATCCCACAGGCCTCTACTGAGTCTAACCAACCAACATCTCTATGGGTCCAGGTATTAAAAATGTACGTAAGCATAATTTCTATGTCACACATTACAATATGTACACATTCTACTGTTGCGAGTGTTACATTTTGTCTATACCACCAGAGATCGTAGTTATCTACGGGCAGCAACTATAGAACTACATATCCCACAAGCCCAGGCTGCATTAATCCAATCAACTACGCAGCAATAGGTGACCAATCAATAAGCTTTACAGCATAGACACTATGTCTAACACAAACGTGAGACTCACGTCACGTAACGCTGGCACGCATGACTTCCCGTACGCAGAGGGCGTGCCGCCGCCCGAAGCGTACAAGTAGCGATAACGGCCCAGCTCCTCACTCAACCCTCTGAAGAAGAAGGATTTATCTACACAAACCTTTGAAACGCGTCAGGGATACTAACTACTTATTTCTCATTTACTTAATTTTAATTGTGTTTTATCTAAATCACTTTTTAATAACAGTGTCACTCCTTGTAGCTAGCTTGCTGGCATTTATTTCTTGAGATAAGTGTATTATACAACATTACCTCACTTGGGAAACAGCAACAGCTGCATAATACTTCACTACGAAGTCTTATACCAAGATTGGGGAACCTGTATCTCATACCTATATGTGGAAGGACCCACTGGAGTCCTATGTGCCATATACATACCTCATATAGTCTGAGGATGCCAAATGTGAGTGCTATGTGAATTATATTTCTGTGCCTAACTGTAAATAAACTGTATTACACTATATATCCTTTCTTGTCTCCCTGGGTATCTTTACGCTGGAGAAAGTTTATACCAAGACAGAAAAGGTACTCCAAGAGGCTAACTACCAACACAAAGGAAGTACAAGGGATCTATCTACAACCAGAAACACATCCCTGCATACTCCAGGAGGCTAACGAAAACCCAAGAGGCACCACATCTGGATACAAGGAGAAGATTCTACCATCTGTATATACCCCCAGTGCGGCATACTTACCTCATTAGATTGAGGTAATATCTGGTAAGGGTATTATATACCATCTATTTACTGATATCAACTTCATGTGAAGATTAACCACGGACTGTATATTGTCTAAAGACTCATATGAACACTGTTTCATAATCTATTCATCATTTTTCTAGCATCATTTATTTTAATATTTTTTTTATATTCTTTTAATTGTTATTATTTCTTAACTAATTATCCTTAGCTCTCACTCATATCCCCATATACCACCCATATTTTAAAGGATATATAGGCGCTGTATCTATCCTTGTATACACATATATATATATATATATATATATATATATATATAATTATTTTTGAGCATTCCCAGTCAAACACCTTGTATACCATATCACGTTTTAAACCTTTTAAATAATTTTTTTCTATATAAAAGTATTTTCTTTTTTTATTAAACATGTGTATATGAGTGTAATACTTTATTTGAATATGTTTTTACATGTGTTTTGTGAAACTTTTTTTAACCCTTACACTGTACTTCAGGTTTCAGTTCGTACCAATCCTCCTAGCATTATTTGGGCTTTTGTCTGAGTGTCACAAATGTTCCCTCTATTTCTTTGAGCTGTGTGCGCAAAAATCTTCATCTGCACAATTTTTTAGAAAAGTGACTAAAATGTGTGCACACTTTATTCTTAAGTGAAGTCAAACTTAAAAACATTGTAAGGGTAGTAAAAAAGACACACAAACACCAATAGACAAAGAGAAGAACTGAAAGATTCATAAAACTACATATTCACACAGAGAAAAACACACAAACAGACCAACAGTCACACACACACAAACACTCTCACACAGGCAAACACTAACGCAGAGAAACACACACACACACAGGAGTACTCACACAGAGAAATACTCACTTTCTGTCTCATACCCACACACAAACACACACAAACACTCACTCTTTCACACATAAACACAAAGAAACACTCACTTTCTCTCTCATACCCACACACAAACACACACAAACACTCACTCTCTCACACACAAACACAAAGAAACACTTACTTTCTCTCTCATACCCACACACAAACACACGCAAACACTCATTCACTCTCTCTCACACAAACACAAAGAAACACTCACTTTCTCTCTCATACCCACACACAAACACACACAAACACTCACTCTCTCACACACAAACACAAAGAAACACTTACTTTCTCTCTCATACCCACACACAAACACACGCAAACACTCATTCACTCTCTCACACACAAACACAAAGAAACACTCACTTTCTCTCTCATACCTACACACAAACACTCACTCACTCACTCTCTCTCACACAAACACAAAGAAACACTCACTTTCACACACAAAGGAACACTTTATCACACGCACAGACATACACACTTACAGATAAACACAGTAAACACAGAATCACAAATTTGCGCAGAATAAACTCTGGTGCTCTATCTGGCAAGCACACAGCTAGACTAAAAGAAAAATGGAAAGGTTCGTTACAGCATTTGACCAAATGGTGATGGGTTGAGGTCTCTTCCTCCATGGGTCCCTAACCTACAGCCACAAAATGCATGTCTTCAGCCAAACACACTGAGATACAAACAAGGGTGACACAGACGCTTTGTAATTTCCCTAGACACATACAAAACACGGAAATGGACTGCACTCTCAAACCGTACTGGGGTACACATCCTATGAAGAGACCTTGATGTGATACTGGGTCTAACATAATTTGGCCAAATGCTGTTACTATTTCATTTTGCTTTACATCTAGCTTTGTGCTTGCAAGAGAGTGCCAGACTGTCTGTGTGTTGTGTTAATTATATTTTTTTGTAATTTTCCCTATGGGCTTAGCAACCAGGCTGGTCTGTGGTAAACTGACTGAGTCGTTGAGAGTTGTGGATCTGTTTGTGAGTGCTGTGAGCACCTAGGGCTGTGAGTTTTGCAGGGTCATGGAATGTGTATCGAGTCCGTTTTGAAAGTTCAATCAATTTCCATGTTTCTTTCTTTCTATTTATCGATCTATCGATCTATCTATCGATCTATCTATCTATCTATCTATCTATCTATGTATCTACACTTCTACTTCTTTACTTTAACAAGGTTGCCAACAAGGTAAGTGTTTGAGAGTTTGAGATAAATTCTCTTTATTTAAAAATCATTTCCTAAACACAGAATAGTTGCTATATTTCCATTATTCAGCATCTATTTAAATTCCAAAATGATATTTTCTCTGCTGGGTAAAAAAGCCAAATATTTGTACCTATAAAATATTTATGGTTTATCTGGATTTTAATTTTATTTTAAGTATATGGAATAGGGGGCAATGCACCTGTACTGGGAATTAATTTGGAAGTAAGTGATATTAACTGCATATAAAAATAATGAATATGCCAGTACTAGAGCTTAATTCTAACCACAAGCATTTTGCGAGTAATTATACTACTGCAATGATTTTGTTTGGATAACATTCAGATACGGGGTGCCAGCCTTGGCTACAAATGTAGTTAAAAGAAATCCACAGAATCATTTTTTCATAATAAATCAAGAATCTAAATTTCCACTCTATTGAAGCTTCAAGCAATTTATAATAGTGACTATTTTAACATGTTTGTTACCCTCTAATAAATAATACTGTCTGCCAAAACAGAGGCAATATATGTGTGTATATCTCACCATCACCACAATTTAAAGTGGATTGTTTTCTCTTTGGAATAAATGTAATATGTCAAAACTCATTCAAAATGCCAAGAAGTGTGAAACCATAAGAATATGTGAGACGGGAACATAAAATGTAAACTACAACTTATAACATATATCAAACTCCATGTGAGATGTGACGGATTACATAAATTCTAAAGTTTCATTATTTCAAATATTTTCCTTTGAATCTATAGTAGTTCATATTTTTTAACCCTTTGAGTCCTAAGCACTTTCCCACCTGGGTGCTAAGCTGATTTGAGGTTTTTTTCAGATCCCCATGACTTATCCTGTTGGCTCTGAGCCGTCGTTAGCACCTGAGTGGGAAACTCTGCGACTGCTCAGAGCCGTCGTTAGCACTCAAGGGGTTAAATTGCCATCATTTTTAACACATTTTAGCTTCCACAAAAGACAAGAACTGATTGTTTTTATGCTGAATGAAGAACTAAACTATGACATTAATTTAAACTTAAGGGACAGTAAAGTAAAAATTAAACTATCATGATTCATATAGAGCAATGTTTCTCAACCGCCGTCTTCAAGTACCCCCAACAGGCCAGGTTTTCATTATAGCTGAACCAGTGTACAGGTGAAATAATCAGATGGTCAGTAACACCTGCTCTCACCCATCAGCTGATTATTTCACCTGTGTATTGGTTCAGCTATAATGAAAACCTGGCCTGTTGGGGGTACTTGTGGACTGTGGTTGAGAAACAATGATATAGAGCAGCAATTTTAAACAACTTTCCAGTTTACTTCTATTATCTTATTTTTGCTCTTTTGTTGAAAAGCATACCTAGGTAGGCTCTGCAGCATAATTACACTACCCTGAGCTAGCTGCTGATTGGTGGCTGTGCTTACTTTAATTATTGGATCACCATATGTGTTCAGCTAGCTCCCAGTACCACACTCCTGCTCATTTAACAAAGGATACTAACACAATTAACACATTTTCTAATAAAAGTTAACTATAAAATTGTTAAAAAATTGTATGCGCTGTATGAATTATGAAAGAAAACAATTGTGTTTAATGTTTCTTAAATATCAAGTCATAATGTGAACAATTATTTAACTTATTAGTCATTTTATAATTAAAGAGACATGAAACCCAACATTTTTCTTTAATGATCCAGATAGAGTGTATAATGTAAAACAAAAAAATAGCTGATTAAATAATTTTACTAAATTTGCTTAATTCTCTTGCTATCCATTGTTGAAAAGTAGGTAGGTAGGCTAAGGAGCGTGCATGTGTCTTGACCACTATATGGAAGCAATTTTGCAAGAGAATGATTTTAAAAATGTTCATTGCTCAAAAGTGTTCTTGAAAAACTGCTGACATGTAGTTCTCCTGTCAAGTGTACACTACGGGGTAGATTTATCAATATGCGGGCGCACATGATTTATCATTGCACAAACATTTCTAGTAAAATTCTTGTGCAATGCTGCCCCCTGCACATTTGCGGCCAATCAGTCGCTAGCAGGGGGTGTCAATCATCCCGATCGTATCCGATCGCACTGATTGCTGTGCGCCACCTCAGAGGTGGTGGACGAGTTAAGGAGCAGCAGTCCGCTGCTTCTTAAAGGGCCACTATACCCAAATGTTGAAAGACTTCAAAGTGATGCAGCATAGCTGTAAAAAGCTGACTAGAAAATATCACCTGAACATCTCTATGTAAAAAAGAAAGATATTTTACCTCAAATGTTCCTCAGTAGCCACATCCCATTGTAAAGGACTTCTAAGCAGCAAATCAGTATGTCTGTCCTGGGACAGCTAAGGGAGTGAGCTTTGTGCACACTCATTTTATTTTCCTATTCAGTTTAAGGAAGTTTACTATGAAATCTCATGAGAGTTAAGTCAAATCTCATGAGGTCACAGTAAAAGAGTTCATGACCTCAGCACTGTTGATGCTGATTGGCTGATGTAAATTTCTTCTTTTTTTTTTTACCTGCAGCTGGGCAGCAGCTAAGTATAACTTTTTACACAGAACTTACTCTGCTGAGCTGAGGAGATTGTGAGGTAAAATATCTTCCTTTTTTACATAGAGATGCTCAGGTGATATTATTTTGTCAGCTTTTTACAGTTATACTGCATCAGTTCAAGTTTTTTAGCATATGAGTATTATGTCCCTTTAACTTACATTTCCGGTGAGCCGGAAAGTACGGGGGTAGATAGCAGCATCCGCTGCTTGGTAAATCTACCCCTACTTGTCTTTAACAAAGAAAACCATGAGAATTAAATACATTTGATAATAGAAATAAATTGGAAACAGTTTTTTTATTTTTTTTATTGCACGCTCTATCAAAATCATGAAAGAAAAGAATTAGGGTTCATGTCCCTTTTAATTGGTTTAAAAAACCAAACACGCTATTGCAATAATTAACAATAAGCTGATTGTATTTTATTTGTGTTCAAGTTGTATAGTTTAAATGTGCGATTTAAACTTCATGTTTAACATGAAATAGCAAATGTTCTGGTTTAAAAACATGAAACGGTTGTGCACAAGAGCTTTAACACTGAAAAAATCCCAGGAAAAACTTCCTAGAAATGCCAGACAAAATGTACTTTAAACAGCTCCAAAGTATAGTATTTGAAAAGCACAAAATTCCTGTGCAAATCTGCAAGAAAGGTGTTATCGTACTGATTGGAATTCCAGTGTCAAACTATCCCATGTGAGGTATAGGGGTCATGGATACATTTGAGAATTTATAGATAGAGTTTTTGTAGGGTTTGAAATTGAATGGAAAAGGATTGTTTTTTAAAATGTTGTGAAAAGTTATGCTATGCGCTTTCCATGGGAATTTTGAGTGATTAGAATGTGGAACATTATGGTTCTGTATTTTAACCAACCAGGATTGCGATTGGGTGGGCAAACTGTAAAAACTGAGCCCATCAATTAGGTGAAATTAGCTTAGTATTTTGTTTTACCAAAATGTTGATGAAGATGACCAGCAGGCAGATGGCATGTCCTGACAAATAAGCCTGCAACGTTCTCTGGAAAAGAAGTGGTTAGTATTAGGGAACTCAGGATCATGAGCATTTTAAATTAGGTCAGAGGGGCATGCTTTATTCTTGGAAGTGGAGTTGTCAGAGCTGAAATAGATTTTGAAACAGGACTGTCTGGACTTTGAAGGACAACTGGAGTTGATTAACTAAATGGGGCTTGCTGGGGCTGTAGAAAAGGACTGGTGCAGATTTGTGGCTGTAGAGCAGGACTCTGAGATGTTGAGATTGAAGATTAGTGCAGGAAATGTCAAAGCGGCCGGCAGGTAAAGGTAAAAAAAGCAGGTGAGGGACAAAGAAGCAAGTAACAAAGGTCAAGACCAGAAACAAATATGTGAAACCTGGAAAACTCAAAACAATTCCTGTTAATGTCTGAGCACAAAAGGCAAATTGGCTACTAGAGACACATATAATGCATTGATTTGCATGTGTCGTAGCCTTCATTGGTAGACAACTGGTTAAATTGTTCTGATAACAAACATTAGCAGAGACCAGAGGGCACAGGATTACCAACATACAGACTAAGGGCTAGATTACGCTCTAGAGAGAAGCTTTTTGTGCTCGTCAGGAAGCATGCGTATTATGAGTTGAAAGTAAAAAGTTTATGTGCGAGCAAAACCTGATGCACAGTTGCGCACTAACCAAAGACTTTGTGATATTGCAACAAAGTTAACATGTTCTTCCCATAAAAGTCAATAGAGACCGCAGAAGAAATAAAAAAGAACACCTATCACTCTTGCGCTATCCCAACAGGCGTTATTCATATTTCCCATTCACTTACAGAACAATGTACTTGTTATTGCAAATACATATTTCTATTTTCTGGTGAAATACGAGATAAAAGAGGGGGCGCCCTAAAAGGGGATAAATCTAAAATCCTACAAGGGTAATGCTAAATAGCAAAGGCTTAAATATAATATGTCAAATACATACACCTCATAAGAGAAAGATTATGCTGATAAACTGGTCATGAGACTAGCAGTCTAAATAATTACAGCAGGTAGGATATAATAATTACCTCCTAAGAGAAAGACAAATAAAGAATATATATACACACAATGGTAAAGAAGTGGCTCAATTTCAGATAAACTCTGCAATAAATACCTCCTAAGAGAAAGACAAAATAAGAAAATATATATACACAATGGTAAAGAGGTAGCTCAATCTTAGATATACTTAATTCACAATAGTGAGTGAATTGTTGGATCCAATGCACTGTGTAGCAAACATATGGAGGATGAAAAATACTCAGGGTGATATAGTCTCTAATAATGTTGGTGGAAAGTCACTGTTATGGAAAAAAGGCAGCTATCTGTGGAGATCCAGGCCGGATCCAAAGCAGCAATCTACAAAGACAAGAAGAGACAGAAGCGCCACATGGCCCAATATTGTCTGGTCCAGAAATAAAGTAGATGTATGTGCACAGAGAGAATTCACATTTGTAGAAGCACCTCAATTAGTGCTATAGTAGCAGTCTGGGATTTCTTACAGTCACCCAGGGGACCAATCTCCGGTATAGGTATGATGTCTAAATTAACAACATAAAAGAACACAGGTGCCTATAGGGCCTAGTATTGTCTTAACAGAGGTGAGTTTAGAGTGTTGATAAAAAGGTACTCACATTTGTTGTAGCATCTCCCTTGATGCTATAGAGGCAGGATGGGATCAATATAGTCACCCACCAGACTTAAACAAAGGCCTGTTGGACACAGAGGAAATCCAGGAACCACCAGTATTCAAAAATAGGCCCAAGCAAAGGACCCCTCTCACCATAGGAATAGGTAGCAAACAGAGAGGTGATAGCAAGTGTTCAAATATATAAAAAGGTTTATTAAAATAGTAAAAACAAAGCAACGCCTTTCTCAACACAGCCTTGAGCTGAGAAAGGCGTTGCTTTGTTTTTACTATTTTAATAAACCTTTTTATATATTTGAACACTTGCTATCACCTCTCTGTTTGCTACCTATTCCTATGGTGAGAGGGGTCCTTTGCTTGGGCCTATTTTTGAATACTGGTGGTTCCTGGATTTCCTCTGTGTCCAACAGGCCTTTGCTTAAGTCTGGTGGGTGACTATATTGATCCCATCCTGCCTCTATAGCATCAAGGGAGATGCTACAACAAATGTGAGTACCTTTTTATCAACACTCTAAACTCACCTCTGTTAAGACAATACTAGGCCCTATAGGCACCGGTGTTCTTTTATGTTGTTAATTTAGACATCATACCTATACCGGAGATTGGTCCCCTGGGTGACTGTAAGAAATCCCAGACTGCTACTATAGCACTAATTGAGGTGCTTCTACAAATGTGAGTTCTCTCTGTGCACATACATCTACTTTATTTCTGGACCAGACAATATTGGGCCATGTGGCGCTTCTGTCTCTTCTTGTCTTTGTAGATTTCTGGTGAAATGCTTGTGCAATGCTGCCCCCTGCAAATTTACAGCCAATCGACCGCTAGCAGGGGTGTCAATCATGATGATGACTGCTGTCCGCCACCTCAGAGGTGTTGGATCAGTTAAGGGGCACTGGTTTTATGACCACTGCTTCTTAACTTAAGTTTCAGACGGAGCTGAAACTTCGGGGGTAGATTGCAGCATCCGCTGTTTGATAAAACTATACCTATATATCTTTTAGCCCTTACAGCTTTTTTCATTATTTTTTTTAAGAATTTTTATCAGATAGCATTTATATGAGTGTAACTGTACCTTTAAGTGTATTTATGTTGTGTTTAATGCAACTTTTCTTTCTTCCCCTACTCTTTACTCGAGCTCTCAAGTCGTGCTAACCCGGTGAGCATAAATCGCGACTGCACTCAAAGGAACACCTTTACTTTCAACTAGTAATACGCGTGCTATTTTCGTTGCACGTAAAAAGCTGAAAAAACACGGTATCTTTTGCACGCAACAGTTAGCACTCCACATATAATAAAGCCCAAAGTCAGCTATCCCAAGCTTACTGAGATCTCTTTAATCAGTTGATAGAACCCTTTGGTGACATCAGTATGCTTCATGGACCAGAAGCCCAGAATTAGCTCTAACCCACAGAATACAGGCTTACTGGGACATTGAATAATTTCCTGCACATGGGGCGGTGTAGTTTTCTTTCTGAGCTCACAGCTAGTTTGTGACTGATTCATAAAGTCTTAGAAGTAGCAGATATTTATCTCAAAATCACATTCTACAGGAAATTACAGGTCTTAAAGATCTGTCTTTCATCTTACCAGAATATTAATAGTGTTCATCCATAGACACTCAGCGAAAACTGTGATGGTCTGCATGCCTGACCTCTTTATCTATCTACCTGGATCACAAACACTTTTGGTCAAAGCAATGATCCAGCCAGATCTTTTATTTATTATAAACAGAACTGTCTGAGCCCATTCTTGCAGTTTATGAAAAAAGGTATTTGTAGTTGCTTAGGTCCCAGAAGGAAGTGCTTATCAAGACGTTTGCTATATCTCTTTATTAACAAACAGATCAACCTAAAATTTAAATTTTGCTGAGGTCACATCTGGCAAAGAGCTTTGTAGCTTAGGCAGCAGAAGTCCTGAGATCTGCAGAGCTTACTTATCCCTCACTACTATGCAAATCCATCAGGCTACTTCCCATATAGCACAAGCAGTTTTCACGTCTGGTACTCTTCAATCGCTGCACTTTTAAATTCAGGTTTCGCAGATGAGGGGCCTTAGCCATTTATTCTGACAGTCATAGAACATGTAGACCTGAAATACGCAAGCAAAACTTTTTTGTTCTAATGCAATTTAACCCTTTGGCTGACAAAGAAGATAATCACCTAGATTACAAGTTGTGCGCTAAACCGGGTGCGTAAAGAACGCAAAAAAAATTGTGTTATCGCACTTTCCATAGCGATGCCATTACAAGTTACTGAGAAACCTCCTTGTGGTGTGCGTTATGGTAGGAAAAGCTCCATACCACACTAAAGCAAAGGGCTGAGTTTACGTGCTTGTGCACGCTTTCCCCCATAGACATCAAAGGGGAGAAAGTGTTAGAAAAAAAACAACACCTGCGATCACAGAATGGAGATCACCGTAATGCAACCCCATTGATGTCTATGGGGAAAAGAAAGTTAAAGGGACATTAAACCCAAATTTTTTCTTTCATAATTCAGACAGAGAATTACATTTTAAACCATTTTCTATTATCTAATTTGTTTAATTCTTTAGATATCCTTTGTTGAACAAATATCAATGCACATAGGTGAGCCAATCACACAAGGCATCTATGTGCAGCCACCAATCAGCAGCTACTGTGCATATCTAAATATGCTTTTAAGCAAAGGATATCAAGAGAATGAACAAATTAGATAATAGAAGTAAATTAGAAAGTTGTTTAAAATTGCATTTTTTTTCTAAATTATCAAAGAATTTTTTTTGGGTTTCATGTCCCTTTAAGTTTAGACCTAACACCTAACATAAACCCCTAGTCTAAACACCCCTAATCCGTCACACCCGACATTGCCGCCACTAAATAAAATGATTAACCCCTAAACCGCCGCCCCCGACATCGCCGCCACTAAATAAAACGATTAACCCCTAAACTGCCACCCTCCGACATTGCCAACACTAAATAAAATGATTAACCCCTAAACCGCCGGCCCCCCACATCAGTACTAATAAACTAAACCTATTAACCCCTAAACCACTGGCCCCCCACATCGGTACTAATAAACTAAACATATTAACCCCTAAACCGTCAGCTCCCACATTGGTACTAATAAACTAAACCTATTAACCCCTAAACCGCCAGCCAACCACATCGCAACACACTAAATTAAACTATTAACCCCTAAACCTAACACCCCCCTAACTTTAAATTAAACTTATAATATAACTACTTTTAAATAAATAAAAACTTATCTGTAAAATTAAAAAAACCTAAGGTTATACTATAAATTAAACTAACATTACTATTTTAAATAAATTAAAGAAATGAAAAATAAAAAAACTAACATTACAAAATTATAAATTCCTAAAACTACGAATAAAAAAAAACTAACATTACAAAAAATAAAAAAACCTAAGATTACAAAAAATAATAAACAAAATTATCCAAAATAATAAAAATTACACCTATTCTAATAGCCCTATAAAAACAAAAAAGCCCCCCCAAAATAAAATCACCCCCTAATCTAACTATAAACTACCAATAAACTTTTAAATTTGGGGCCAATTGGAAAATTAACTTTTGAAAAATTAACCAGAGATCTGATCTGATCTCTAGTTAATTTTCTGAGCACTAATTGCTACCGTGAGCTACCGTGAGAGTAACTCCGAGGCAGCAGACTTGGGATGATGCGAGATAGTGATGCCGCCAACAGTGATAGAAAAGTTAGAAACCTGGGGCGTGATCCGATATACGGCGCAGGTTTCGGCGCAAGCGTGGAAACCTGCGCCGCCCATAGTTTCACCTTGCACATCGACCTATCACATATACGGTGCCGACAGTTGCTAAAGTGCCGTAAGTCTGACAAACTAGCGATGTCCAGAAATAAGCGTAAGTACACATTTCTGGAGTCGCCAGTGACTTACGGCACTTTAGAAACTGTCGCCGCCTAAAAAAAACTAACTAAAGTATAAAATCTCCCATAACTGTCTAACACGCCTCCCAAACATCATCCCGACACGTATACCCCTCTATCCGCAATCCCCCCTTTCACTCCTAATAATAAATATATTAACCCCTATATTAACAGTAGCTCTTATTCTATTGGCTATTCAAATCAGCCAATAGAATTAAAGTAGCTCTCATCCGATTGGCTGATTTGAATTTGAAGGCTCAAATCAGCCAATAGGAATTCAAGGGGCGCCATTTTTAATCGCGTACCTTGAATTCCTATTCAGTTTACGGCGGAGATCGTATGAAGAGGATCCTCTACGCTCCATGGCTCCGGTCTTCAGTTCCAGCATCGCCGATCATCAGTTCCAGCATTGCCAGTCTTCAGTTCCAGAGTGGACGGTCTTCAGCTCCACGTCATCGGTCTTCAACTCCTCCGCTCCGCGCCAGCTGGTTCCTGGAAGAAGAAGATGTTGCCGCTTGGAAGAAGACTTCACCGCCTGGAACAGGACCTTCTCCGCCAATCTTCAGGACAGGTAAGGGCCACTTGGGGGTTAGACTTAGGTTTTTTTAAGGGGGGATCGGGTGGGTTTTAGAATAGGGGTGTGCGGGTGGTGGGTTGTAATGGGGGGGATTGTTCTTTTTTTTACAGGTAAAATAGCTGATTACTTTGGGGCAATGCCCCGCAAAAGGCCCTTTTAAGGGCTGGTAATAGAGCTGATTACTTTTTTAATTTAGTTTAGGGTAGGGAAATTTTATTATTTTGGGGGGCTTTTTAATTTTATTAGGGGGCTTAGATTAGGTGTAATTAGCTTAAAATTCTTGTAATCCTTTTTTATTTTTTGTAATTTAGTGTTTGTTTTTTTTTGTAATATAGATTAGTGTATTTAATTGAATTTTAGTTGAGCTAATTGTAGTTTATTTAATTAATTTATTGATAGGGTAGTGTTAGGTGTAATGGTAACTTAGGTTAGGATTTATTTTACAGGTAATTTGGTAATTATTTTAACTAGGTAGCTATTAAATAGTTATTAACTATTTAATAGCTATTGTACCTAGTTAAAATAAATACAAAGTTACCTGTAAAATAAATATAAACCCTAAAATAGCTACAATGTAATTATTAATTATATTGTAGCTATCTTAGGGTTTATTTTATAGGTAAGTATTTAGTTTTAAATTTAGACTTAGGTTTAGTGGTTAATATATTTAATATAGGTGGTGGCGGTGTAGGGGGATTAGATTAGGGGTTAATATAGTTAATGTAGGTGGCGGCGGGGTAGAGGGCTCAGATTAGGGGTTAATATAGTTAATGTAGGTGGCGGCGGTGTAGGGGGCTCACACTAGGGGGTAATAAATTTAATATAGGTGGCGGCGGTGTAGGGGGATCATATTAGGGGGTAATACATTTAATATAGCTGGCGGCGGTGTAGGGGGATTAGATTAGGGGGTAATACATTTAATGTAGGTACCAGCGGGGTCCGGGAGTGGTGGTTTAGGGTTAAACACTTTATTAGGGATTGCGGCGGGGGATTGCGGTTAGCAGGTAGATAGACATTGCGCGTGAGTTAGGTGTTAGGTTTTATTTTGCAGGTAGTTTTGGGAGTTACGGTGCTCCAAAACTCAGCGTAAGGCTTACTACGCCTGCATTTTGTGGCGAGGTGAAAATGGAGTAAGATTTCTCCATTTTCGCCACGTAAGTCCTTACGCTGTATATTGGATACCAAACTGCGCGGTTTGGTATATCACTCTATGGGCCAAAAAACTACGGCCGAAGGGTGAAATATATGAGTGTAACTTCTATGTTACGCCGTATATGTGATACCAAACCAGCACAAAATTTGGCACCGCCGGCTTTTGCGGGTGACGCTGCATATCGGATCGGGCCCCAGAGTAGAGTTAGAGAGGGGGATTAGAAAGAGCTCAGTCTTGGACATGTTAATCTTTAGGTGGTGAGAGGCCATCCAGTAAGAAATTCCGGATAAGCAGGAAGAGAGAGAGAGAGCAGGGGGTGGAGAGATAGATCTGAGTATCATCAGCATAGAGGTGATATGTGAAGCCATAGCTGTTGATAAGTTTACCCTGTGAAGAAGTGTAAATAGAGAAGTAGAGGACCCAGAGCCTTTAGGTACTCCAACAGACAGAGGCAATGGAGAGGAGGAGTTACCAGCAAATGAGACTGAAAAGGACCTGTTAAAGAAATAAGAGTGGATCCAAGAGAGGGCAGAGTCACAGCTAACAGTCTGTAGGAGGAGGGGATGGTCAATGGTGTCAAAGGCAGCAAAAAGTTCAAGTAAGATACTGTAAGTATGGAGTAGTGGCCATTGGTTTTAGCAGAAAGAAGGTTGTTAGTAACCTTGGTGAGGGTAGTCTCAGTTGAGTGTTGGGGACAGAAGCCAGATAAGTAATACATTAGTTTAGCTAGTACTAAAGTCAATTAACCCCCTCTGGCCGGGGCCGGCCCGCAACACAACCTACCGCAACACAAGCCAATCAGACTGAGTCTGTGTCTGTTGTCTTGTCAATCACACAGCTCAGTCCATCACTGGATGAGGGCGGCCAGGGAGGAATGCGTGGGTGGGCCGGCCCGGCTGCCGCGACGTCACACTGAGTTGACTGACTGTCTTTCATCAGTCGTCTCACACACGTGAAATGTAGTGGAGGGAGCCTGGGATGCTCCCAGCCTGGGGTGCATGAGCATTAGCGAAAACGAGCATAGCTTGAGTTGGAGGCCACAGGCTCAGCCACTCATTCAGACTGGCATTTGCCGAATTGTGATCATCTTGTGATGGTCCGGACCGGAATCGGATGTGACACGTCTGGCACTGACTGAGCAGCTGAGGTGGAGTGGAGCAGAGCGGCCGCAGATGCTGCCCACAGTCACAGTGTGCTCAGCCTTGCAGTTGCATAGAGGAAGCAGCAGTCCCAGAGCGAGGTGGGAAAGAGAATTACTCAGCTGGGGCCAAACAGAGCAGACTCTCTGCATTGCAAATGATCTGCATAAAAACAATTACTTTCTGATAATTCATTTTTTTCCAATATATTCACACTCAAACAATATTAGAACTGGGGAAATGGCATGTTATGGATAAGACACACATACTTTAAAGGGGTATGCTCCTAGACAGCAAAACAATATAAAAATAAATAATAAAAAACACATCTTTATGGCTTTAAAGGGGTATGCCCTTAGATTACAAAACACATATTTATGGCTGTAAGGGGTATGCCCTGCCTGAACGGCAAACCATTTAAGCCCATTTGTGCTTTTCACAGCGGAGAAATCTCCTGCAGTATACCAGACTGATCAAATCCAGGAGGACATTCTAGCCCCTACATATAAAGGAATTCACTCCCAAAATTAGTATGGCTAGCCCCCCAGACATTTTAGTCAATATGTACCTCATAAGTGAAAATCATATCCTTCTAAGATACAGTGTACTAGGGACCCACATCTAGTACCCCTGTTATCTTAAAGGAGACAACATTCAGTTTAACCGCCTATCTAAATAATGAAAAAAATTGAGTTTATTCAAAGGGGGCGGGGCTGGAGGGTGCAGGGCTGGAAGGGGCGGGGATGGGCCGGTCTATACAAATTTCGACGTCCGGTCTGTTTGCCTAGTCCGGCCCTGCCAGGAACGTTCCCTTCAGATGTAGTAGGCAGGCACGAAAGTGTGAAAACAGCAAACTGGATAGCTAGGTTATATTATAGTTTCACACTTCCTCATAGTGAGTCATAAAGCTAGAGGCTTGATTCAAGCTAGAAGGGCTGAAGTTAAAAAAGTTTGATATAATTTAATTCCCTTCGGTCAAGGGTATTTTTAAAATATCTCTTTACGATTAATACTGTAAAGTGTCCAGGTTGCGAGAAGTCTCTACCCACTGGGGTTCCTGTATTTGGGTGTTTTATGCAGTTTCTGTGATGGTTCATCCTTTTGTGTAGTGGTTGTTTGGTTTCACCTACTGTATATATTTCATATGCGGGCACTTCTTGCACTGATTTAGATATATATTAGATTCCTAGATTTTCAGATATATGATCCTTTTATGAGTATTGGCTTTTGATGCGGTGTCTGGAGTGTGTTTTGATTGCTGATGTGTTGGCATGTGACACATTTCTTCCTGTTGCCGGGTTTATTGACAGCCCTGTCTGTTTACCATTCAGTCTGTCCTTGATGAGTAGTCTGTGTAGGTTAGCCAGTTACTTGTATAATAAGATTGGTGGTTCAGTGAATATGTCTCTGAGTTTCTGACTCTTAGTTAATATAGGTTGTAAATCCTTAACAATTTGTTTGAGTGGTGTTGTTGTTTTGTTGTTTTCTCATTTTTCTCTATATATTTCATGAAGTTGTTTCTGGGTATTTATGACACACAATTTCTTGTCTGTTTGCCATGCTGAATGTCCTTGTTGAATTATGGAGTCGCAAAGTGAGGAGTCTCTTGTCTCCTTGTCTGAGCAAATTTGGTGGTATCAATTAGCTTGGTTATATATAACAGATTTCTTTAAGTGGCTGGGGTGGAAGCTGGAACTATTGAGGTGTCTGTTGCAATCTGTTGATAAAGAAGGCAACATCACAACAATGAATTGTATGGTACATTTTTCTGGTGTAAGCCGATAAACATGATGTCACCAATTCACTAATAGATGAAGTAGGCAGTTACCATGGAATAGTCTTCTCTAAGTGGCATATTAAAAGGCTAAATTACATCTGGTTTGTGAGGAATTTTTGCCTAGGATACCTATTAAGACTCGTGACCTAAAGGGGGGGACACACTTTGGATAATAGGGAATAGACATGTGCAACGCATAAAAAATCGTTTAGTTTCGTTTCGGCAAATTAGTAAAGTTATGTTAAATCGTTTTTCAGATCCATTCGTTATTTCGTATACATTTGTTATTTTGGATCCATTTTTTATGTATATTCATTATTCAATTCTAAAGTTTACAATAGAATAATGAATAAAGAATGGATCCGAAATAACAAACTAACTTAACACATAACTAATATGTCGAAACAAAATTGTCTAAACCACCGTTCCCCGACACTAAATAAAGCTATTAACCCCTAAACTGCCGCCCCCCCACATCACCAACACTAACTAAACCATTTAACCTCTAAACTGCCGTTCCCCGACATCGCCGACACTAAATAAAGCTATTAACCCATAAACCGACGCTTCCTATTGCCAACACTAACTAAACCTATTAACCCCTAAACTGCTTCCCCCACATTGCCAACACTAACTAAACCTATTAACCCCTAAACCGCCGCCCCCCCACATCGCCAACACTAACTAAACCTATTAACCCCTAAACCCCTGCCCCCCCAAATCGCCAACGTTAACTAAACCTATTAACCCCTAAACTGCCAACCCCCAAATCATTTAACAAATGTAGAGTCCAAAAACAAAGCTAAAGTAAGATACCAAGTCAGTCCAAAACTAAGGGTTGAAACTGTGAAAAACTGTGAAATGCATTCAGATAAGATGAGGCCTTCAAGGCTTAGAAATTAGCATATGAGCCTACCTAGGTTTAGGTTTCAACTAAGAATACCAAGATAACAAAGCAAATTTGATGATAAAGTATATTGAAAAGTTGTTTACAACTACATATTCTATCTGAATCATGAAAGTTTAATTTTGACTAGACTGTCCCTTTAATGACAGAAACTCAGTCAGGCAGTCCAGGTCAAAGCCTCAAAGGAAAAAAAACCCAGCAGAGAATCATTAAACAATTTCAAAGTACTAAAAACAATCTGAAATTTGATATCAAGTCAGTCCAAATCAGGGGGGGAATACAGAAGTAAAATTAGGCAAAGCCTAAATCAAACCAGAATAGTCAAGCAATAAACTACAAGAGTAAAGGTCAGAAAACTCAATACACAAGCAACATCATGCTGCAAACATGTAGCTTATAAAGACTACCCCAGTTAACTCCTAATTGATCTTCTAGGTCTGCTTATAGGTACAGCACATGTTAATGCAGTACGGACACAAATCACTCTCTTAGACAAGTGCCTGTTATGACAGAGTCCTTCCCTTAGCTCACAAGATATTGGTCATCATTATTTTAAAGAACTAACATCACAAATACTATCCATTCTGTACCCTAGGTTGAATACTCAAGTGACTATTACAATTTTCATACACTTTGGGCAATTGAGGACAGAAGATAAAACGTGATGGTACTATTTTGATTCCACCATTCATTATTGCGACTTTCTCATGCACAACTAGAACGCATGTTTAGATGTGTTGACTTTTGCATTATAAGATTCCTGTACTAAGCTGCTTTTCCCCCCATAGTAATTTGTTCAGCTATTCAAGTGTAAATTACATTCTAGGAAGTGTTTATGATGTGTTGCCATAAGGTTTGTATTTTTTTTATCAAGGTGTCATGCCTCCTAACAATTGAATATGTTTACCTGGTACCAGGTGCAAGTTAGAGGGGCCCTGGTGGCCCATGAACAGAGGCTGGGCTGGACTGAACATGTCCCAAGACCAGGTTTGCACAATACAGAAGTTAACTGGTCATGTAGGGGTGTTTACCCTTGTGAGGTTTGTGTGATAATCTCTGGTTTATTGGAGAAAATTTGGGATGCAAAAGAGAGATAAACAGAGCACCCAGCTTGGTACAACATTGGCAAATGGGTTGCAGTAGTAGAAATGGGCCTCACAATAGTATAAGTATAGGGAAGGGGGGGACAATACAATAAAAAAAAAACATTTCTTGTATTTTGTCTTCCACAATATCATTGTATTTTGGGGACTGTAAACATATTTGCCTGTAGAAAAAAAAGTCTCTAAAATAGAAACTGATTTTAGCTTTGTATGATAAAAACAGACTAATGTCTCTGTTTACAGCGCAGGAGAACTTGCATATAGCCAGTACAAAGGGATAAGACTCAGATGTCCTTTCCATTACCCCTAGCATTAAGGTAACCTTGTATTAAATCTATTCACATGACACATACAAGCATCGCTTGCACACGTGAGTGCGGCTCATCTTACCCTTTGTTTACTTCGTTCCTTTGTGGTTGTGAGAAATTTAAAATATTTCATTTCAAAGCACTAAAAACCTCAAACTCCATCAGTTTGTAGAATGAAACACAGCATGTGAATATGAGTCACCGTTCTGGTCTATATGTTCTTCATTACTCTCCTACTTGCATTGTTTAAGCTTTGTTTTGCTTGTAAGCATCTTCTGTATAAGAACGTGTAACTGTTTCTTTGTTTGATTTTCTATACGGTTCTAAATTGCCATCCTCAAGCTTTTTACAGCCTTGACAATGACAAATTGTGAGCTCTGCACTATACACATCAGTCCATGTCTACATATATATTAGTTCTGAACATATAAAATTTGAAATCAAAATAAATTACTATATATCCTCGGTCAAAAATATTATCTTGTATTTTCTGCTATAATATAGATGCTTAAAAATAGATATGTGCATTCATTTTGTTACAAAAACAAATTCATTAATGAGACGCGGATATTTGTGCCATTTTCACAACATGAATATCCAAACGAAATGCAGAATGAAATTGAAAGAAAATGAAGAAATACTGAAGAAATTGAGCAGTTTTAATTTGTTCCCTTTAAATTACCTTAGGGCCTTAAATACTTACCCGTAGTGTGTTGGAGAGCTGTGCTAATCATGATTTTTCTTCCCCGAGCCAATAGGAGACTTAGAGGCCTATCAAGCTCCGAATGGAGCTTGAAGGGCCATGGTTCTAAAGACCGCTGCTCCATAACCAGATCCGCAATGCTGAATACGGAGAGCGTATTGCTCTCCGCATTCAGCGAGGTCTTGCTGACCTGATCCGCACCTGAGACCTTTGTTAAATTGGCCTCTTAGCGTGGCAGATCCTAGGTTCTGTACTATAGGCGAAGGTCTTTAGCGCAGGTCCTGGGATTTGCCATTCTAAGCCTCCTATTAGCGCCTTAGGGCTCTGTGAAGAAGGATTGGGATTAGCGCAGTTCTCCAGCACGCTAAAAGCAAGAATTTAACATTACAAATTAACTTTTTCACCTGTAGCAAAAGAACATTTATATTTGTTTAATGAAAATTACTATAAATGTTCCACAAATATTCAGTAATTGAATACTTAACAGCAGGGGCAATGAATATTCATTTCATGTCAATCACAGCCAATGTTAATTCATAAGATTTGATGTCCATTTTTCAAAATGGTGCTCAGAACTTCGACAATAGATGCCAAGCACTGAAAGACTGAATGTGCTAAAGGGGTTAATAAAATCTGTGTCTGTATCTTGCTGTTGGATTGAGTGGTCTTTATGATGAGTGTTAAACAATGGGAATGCCATTTGTATATGACTATGAAAGTTAAACTGTACAGGGAATGTTTAAAGGGACACTGTACCCAAAATTTTTCTTTCGGGATTCAGATTGAGCATGAAATTTTAAGCAACTTTCTAATTTACTCCTATTATCAAATTTTCTTCATTCTCTTGGTATCTTTATTTGAAATGCAAGAATGTAAGTTTAGATGCCGGTCCATTTTTGGTGAACAACCTGGGTTGTCCTTGCTGATTGGTGGATAAATTCATCCACCAATAAAAAAGTGCTGTCCAGAGTACTGAAACCAAAAAAAAGCTTAGATGCTTTCTTTTTCAAATAATGATAGCAAGAGAATGAAGAAAAATTTATAATAGGAGTAAATTAGAAAGTTGCTTAAAATTGCATGCTCTTTCTGAATTACAAAAGAAAAAAATTGGGTTCAGTGTCCCTTTAATCATTGATGTTCATAAAACTTTTAGCATGTTGTTTTTCTTTTCTTTCCTTTTTTAAAATAATTAAGTAAGCATCATTTTCCATATTAGTGATGATATTCATCAAAAATCAAGAAGAACAGTGCAGTCTGCAGGTTATTAATTTCCCTAAGAAGAAAGTGGCTGCAAGTTCTCATCTTCTAAAACTGTAATTTAACAGATCTCGTGCTGTAAATCAGGAAACCGATAAGTGATGAGGCTTAAAAGTCCAATGTTGCAGAACTCACTGTAAAGATCACAATATTCAAACCTCACTTTCACTGTACAGAACGGGTTTGTTTTTGCTGCATTTCTATAACTGTAAAAAGGTTTTAAACAAAAGAGACTGAATGACAAATATTTAACTCCCAATCACAAAGATGCAATTGCCAAGAGACATCTAAAATGGTATCTGTGAGTTTCATAGTTTATTGCACATGCGCAAGATAATAGAATTATTCCAAATCATCTGGGAATATGTCAAAATACCCAGATTTACACTTTAACAACACCCGTGGGGGCCGATTTATCAAAGCGTCAATCTCGGTGCATTCGCTGGAGTCAAAACGCTCACCAGACATCACCAGACATCTCTGCCGCAAATCCACATATGATGCCCTTATTTATTAAAAAGTCTGTCAAAAACACGTGCGTCAGGTACGGAGCGAGGAGGATCGGACTGTTGATAAATAAGAGTCATCGATGTCGCGGATATTCTGTTTTTTCCAACTTTTTTTATACAATATCATTACTGTCCATGAACAAGCACATTTCTCTAAAGCTAATCTTTTATTTTTCATCTGTTAATGTCCAAGAAATAGCTAGATTTATACCTGAACAAACAGTAATACCTAATTGTTTTATTTATTTGTTATAAAAAAAATCTGATATATAATATTTTCACATAGATTAATATGTATTTGTATTTCTAGAAATCATGATATGACATGTTTTTTTTCTTTTTTTAAAATGATCTTTAATGCTAGAATTTGTAGATATATATATATATATATATATATATGTATATATATATATATCATCAAACATCAATCGATTTTTAAAATCATTGTCAAAAATATTACACTGTGTGTAATTGTCATCATCAATGTTTAACTTTAATACTAATTTCACATATACATACTTTCAAAGTATAATACACAATGTAACAAATGGCACTTACAAGTTCTGATGAGGGATCAATGACACAAGTATCGAGCATTTTGATTCGTTAGTGATAGTATATAATGTATATTTAAATCAGATTGGCTAATGTCATAGATCATGTGATTATGCATTTCCAAATCAAAAGTGGTGGAAAATGTCACTAGTTTGTGTGTTGTTTAGGAGTTTGAGTATTGCGTCAAATTTGGTGCGAAATGCAGTGGGACTTGTTTTACATGCGTTAAACATGGTGAAATTAGATTGATCAAAAAAAGGAAGTTAGCTACTTAGGGTTGCCACCCGTCCCTTAAAATACAGAACACTTATAAGTTACACATGCTGCAGGGTGTGCAGGGAGGAATATGAACAGTGCTGTCAAGAAACACAATACATGTTCCTCCCTGCACACACCCTGCAGCATGTGTAACTCATAAGTGTCCAGGAAAACTTGGCTAAATTGGCAACCCTATATAGTATGTAATGTATTTATTTCATTTGTATCCCTATATCTACTAATGCTGCTGCCAGACAGACATTACCTGTCATAAAAACTGCTTTTGGAATCAATCTGTCCCTTGAAATTACATGTGATTATAATATTATTATTTAACATATTATTTAGATACTGAACATGTGTCTTTGTTGTCTCTGTGATTAAGAAAGAGAATAGAATTGTAATTAACTTTCTAATTGACATAAATATGTAATAAGCTTCATTCTCTTGCAGCATCTAACATAACCTTTCTGGGTTTTCAGACTCCCATTGATTTCTATGGCATTCGCGGCCTCAAGGGTGGTGGTGTGAGCGATAGGTAAGTTACGTCAGAAAAGACGCAAGCGTACCTGTTGAATGTTTGATAAATTGGGAAGAGGGTGAAATAGAGTCGAATGTGAATTCGAAACATCTTGAATGACGCAAGCATCGATCTGCATCAGATTGAGATCGCATTACGTTACACATTTCAACATTTGACAATGTTGATGCTTTGTTAATAACGACGGATTGAATTTGCGTCGAATATGACGTGAGATTCAAGCGGATTCCATTGTATTATCAGTTGAAGCTTTGATAAATCGGCCCCTTTATGTGTTTAATTTAATGTGTCCATTTTGTTGCTGAAATAAAGTGTAAAAACCGTGGTAAGAAGAATTGTGTTTACCAAAGACATTGTTGCTCATGTATAATGTGCCAGATTACCAGTGGAGTACAAACATTTGCACGTGAGCGATAAGGGGTTTATAGTGGGTGTTTGTGCTCGTCAGGCTTACCACCGGTATTATGAGTTGAATGTAAATGCAATCGCTTGAGTGCAATTGCGATTTATGCTAGAATGATTACCGCGACTTCAGAGCTCTGGTTAACTGCTTCGCAAAACTATCAAGTTGCACAAAAACACATCAAAAATACATAACAAAGTTACACTCATAATAACACCATCTAATAAAGATTATTCACAAAAATTATTGCACACAAAAGTTATAAGGGCACAAAGATAGGAGGTCGCAAGTGTTAGAAACATTTAAAGGGACAGAGGCCTACTTATCAAGCCGTCAACTGTGCTGCATTTGACGGCACCAATACGCTCGCCTGACATCACCTAACATCGCCTAACATCTCAGCCGCGGACCAGAATACGCTATCCATATTTATATAAAAAGCTGTCAAAAATCTGCGCACCAAGTACAGGGCGATGAGCAGCGGACTGTTGTTAACTAACAGACATCGATCTCGCTGCTATTCGGCTTTTTCCCAGCTTTATTTATATACTATCACTAAACACTGCCACTATATCCCGCCGTTCCCGGATCCCACCGCAACTTTAATAAAGCTATTAACCCCTATCCCGCCGCTCCCGGAGCCCACCGCAACTCTAATAAACTTATTAACCCCTATTCCGCCGCTCCCCGACACCGCCACAACTAACTAAATGTATTAACCCCTAAACCCCTGGCCTCCCACATCACTACCACTTACTAAACCTATTAACCCCCAAACCGCCAGCCCCCCACATCGCCATAAAATAAATGAACCTATTAACCCCTAAACTTAACAACCCGCTAACTTTATATTAAATATTAACTCATCCCTATCTTATAATAATTTAAAACTTACCTTTAGATTTAAATTAAACTAATAATTAATCTACCCTAACTATTATACTAAAATTACAATAAACTATATTAAACTATTAATTAATCTACCCTAACTGTTATACTAAATTACATAAAACTACAAATTAAATTAACTATATTATATAGTTAAAAACCTAACCCTACTCAAATAATTTAAATCTACTATTAAAAATTAAAAAGTTACAAAAAACTAACAACTAAGTTACACAAAATAACAAACCCTAAATTACAAAAAAAAAAAATAAACACTAAGTTACACAAAATAAAAACTAAATTATCAAATATTTAAACTAATAACACCTAATCTAAGAGGCCTATGAAAATAAAAAAGCCCCCCCAAAATAAAGTTACAAAAAAAATAAAAACTAAGTTACACAAAATAAAAAGGAAATGTTCAAATATTTAAACTAATTGCACCTAATCTAAGAACCCTATGAAAATCAAAAAGCCCCCCCTAAAAAAAAAGCCCTAGCCTACAATAAACTACCAATGGCCCTTAAAAGGGCCTTTTGCGGGGCATTGCCCAAAAGAAATCAGCTCTTTTACCTGTAAAAATAAAATACAAATACCCCCCAAACAGTAAAACCCACCACCCACACAACCAACCCCCCAAATGAAAACCTGATCTAAAAAACCTAAGCTCCCCATTGCCCTGAAAAGGGCATTTGGATGGGCATTGCCCTTAAAAGGGCATTTAGCTCTTTTTCCTTGCCCAAACCCTAATCTAAAAATAAAACCCACCAATAAACCCTTAAAAAAACCTAACACTAACCCCCGAAGATCCACTTACAGTTTCTGAAGACCCGACATCCATCCTCAACGAAGCGTCAGAAGTCCTCAACGAAGCCGACAGAAGTCTTCATCCAGACGGCATACATACTTTTATGTAGGTGGCGGCGGTGTCAGGGAGGCAGATTAGGGGTTAATAAGTATAATGTAGGTCGCAACGGTGTAGGGGGCAACAGATTAGGGGTGTTTAGACTCAGGGGTTATGTTAGGGTGTTAGGTGTAAACATAACTTTTATTCTTCCATAGGAATCAATGGGATATTAGGCAGCAACGAACATAAGCTTTCGCTGCTTTCAGACTCCCATTGATTCCTATGGCATCCGCCGCCTCCAGGGTGGCAGATTGAAAAGCAGGTACACTGGGCCGTAATAGTGGTGAGCGTACCTGGTAGATATTTGATAACTAGTAAAAGTAGTCAGATAGTGCCGAATTTTCATTTGGAAAATCTATAATGACGTAAGCATCGATCTATGTTGGACTGAGACCGGCGGATCGTATGTTACGTCACAGATTTCAACTTTTGACGGTCTGTAGGGTTTGATAACTAGGGAGAATCAAGTTCGCGACAATTACGCTGCAGAATTCCAGCTTATTTACAGTTGACGGCTTGATAAATAGGCCTCACAGTCTACACCAGAATATTTATTGTTTTAAAAGATAGATAATCCCTTTATTACCCATTCTCTAGTTTTGCATAAAGAAAACTGTTATCTTAATACACTTTTTACCTCTGTGATTATCTTGTATTTAAGCCTCTGTGGACTGCCCCCTAATTTAAGTTATTTTGACAGACTTGCATTGTAGCCAATCATGGAACTTCACGTGCGTGAACACAGTGTTATCTATATGAAACACATGAACTAACACCCTCTTGTGGTGAAAAACTGTCAAAATGCCCTGAGCTAAGAGGCGGCCTTCAAGGGCTTAGGAATTAGCATATGAACCTCCTAGATTTAGCTTTCAACTAAGAATACCAAGAGAACAAAGCAAAATTGGTGATAGAAGTAAATTGGAAAATTGTTTAAAATTACATGCCCTATCTGAATAATGAAAGTTTGTTTTGGACTAGACTGTCTCTTTAACATTGAGATAAATACATATATATGTCTAAAGGTGTTTATGTACAGTATGTATATTTATATGTCTATAACATATGTATTTATGTGTGTATATGTATTAACAGACATATATACACATATAAACACATATATACATATGTACTCATATATAGGCATATATATATATATATATAAGTGCTTTCAAGCCCTTGCAGTTAAAGTGATGGTAAATCCAAGAAAAAAGAAACCTGTCAGTTGGCACGCACAACTATTGGTTCAGAGGTGTGCCACGGGGGGCAGTAGCAGCTGAATTTAGCGCTGTGCAACAGCACAGAAAGGGTGAGTTTAGCACCCTTTTTTACTCGGTTGATGAATGAAACTCCCCTTGATTTTTAGTGATGGTAAATCCTAGCGTTTGTTAAACGCTTTGATTTACCATCACTTTAAGTGATTTACCATCACTTTAAGTGTTATACTGTGCATTTACTGTTAAAATTTCACATTCCAATGTTCTACACATAGCAGAATATGTTCTCAGTATTTATAAATACATATTCCTATATAATCATGTATAGATATAGCTATAGATTTATATTGCACTGTGGAGTTATTTAGTCAGCACTGATTGGCTAAAATGCAAGTCTGTCAAAAGAACTGAAATAATGGGGCAGTCTCCAGAGACTTAGATACAAGGTAATCACAGAGGTAAAAAGTACATTAATATAACCATGTTGTAATGATGTGTATGCTTTATGTTATAGTTTAAGTTCAATAGTTATGCTTAGTTCACTCTGTGCACTACAAACAGTTAACATTTTAGTCATGTGATTGGAGGGGGCGGGCAGTTATTGTTAAGATGGATGCTGCTGAATAAAGTCTGTATTCCTGTTCTCTCTCCTTGCTGTTTGCTAATACATTATAAAGATCATCACATGGTACCAGAAGTGGGGTGAAAAGTGACATGGCAGCAAACAGCAACACAAAGAACATTCCTTCTCTGGATTTAGAGTCAGGGAACATTTCTGACAATTGGTCAAAATGGAGGGAGCTGATTGAACTTGTGTTTGCAGGCCCAGATGCAGACAGATGGACTGATCAACAGAAGGCAGCACACTTTTTGATATGTGTGGGACAAAAGGGACGTGATGTATGCAGAGCCTGGCAGGCAAGTGGGGATATCACTGCAGATGACAAAAAAAAACCAGAGGTATTGTTTGCAAAGTTTGAAGCATACTGCAATCCAAGGAAAAACACCACAGTGCAGAGGAAAATGTTTTATGAGAGGAATCAGTGTGGAGGTGAATCTGTGGATGAATGGGTGACACAGCTGCGCTTGCTTGCCAAAGACTGTGCTTTTTATGATGCAGGTGATATGATAAAAGACCGTATTCTGATGGGCAGTAAGTTTAAAGAAGTTCAGGAAAAGCTGCTGCAGGAAGAAGATTTAAATCTTGAGAAAGCCATCAGGATTGCTAGAGCATATGAAATGTCAAGAAAGGACATGCAGGTACTGGAAGGAACACAATACCAGATCAGTGCTATAGAAAATCAAAGCAGCAGATACTGGCAAGAAAGAGGACACAAGGGGATGAAAGGCAAGTGGGACACTGGGACAAGTAACACACAAGCAACCTGTGGCTACTGTGGAAACATGCACAACAAAAATGCTGCCTGTCCTGCAAGGTGGCAGATATGTAATAAATGCAAGAAAAGAGGACATTTTGCCAGGGTGTGTAAACTGTTTTCACATATTGCAAGGACACAAACACAGGCTGTACACGCCATAGAGGACAATGATGACAATGCAGGGTTAGACTCAGATTGCACCCCAATATATCTTGCAGCAGTACAGAAATCACACAAGTCTGCAGATGAAGCAAATGTAACCCTACAGATAGGGGCTCACAAAACTCCAGTCACATTCAAAATAGATACAGGGGCACAAGTAAACTGTGTGCCAAGCCACACATACCTGGAACTCCTTAGAAATGAATTCCCCTTAGAGACTCAAAACCTACCAAAACTGTTGGGATATGGTGGTGAAAAGCTGAAAGTGATGGGTCGCTGCCATGCAAAATGTTTTTACAAGGGATCTGAAAAGGTCTTACAATTGTTTGTGATAGAAACAAAAGCCCCAGCAGTATTAGGTCTAAAAACAAGTAAAGATATTGGACTTGTAAAGATCATTATGGCTGTGGATGGTGGGTGCAGCGAACTGTCAAAGGACAACATTAAGCATGAGTACAGTGATCTATTCAAAGGCCTAGGGTGCCTCCCGGGGATTAGCCGCATACGTATAAAAGAGGGTGCACAGCCTGTCATTCATGCCCCAAGGAAAATACCTCTATCCCTTGAGGCTAAAGTCAAACAAGAACTAACTAGGATGGAGAAGTTGGGGGTAGTAAAAATGGTCACAGAACCATCAGAATGGGTCAGTTCTATGGTTGTGGTAGAGAAGAAAAACACAGGCGCAATTCGTATTTGCATTGACCCACGTGATTTGAACAAAGTAATAATGAGAGAACACTACAAACTCCCCACCATAGATGATATAGCTCACAAGCTAGTAGGAGCAACAGTGTTTAGTGTAATAGATGCACAATCTGGTTACTTGCAATTGCGTCTTGATGAACCCAGCAGTCACCTGACCACTTTCAACTCCCCCTTTGGACGATGGCGTTTCACAAGGGTACCTTTCGGCATTGCTTCTGCTCAGGAGATATTTCAAAAGAAATCACATGAGTTGATTGCTGGTCTACATGGTGTTGAAGTAATAATTGATGATTTGCTGGTTTATGGAAAGGATCGTACAGAACATGACGAAAACCTTATTGCCTTACTCAAGCGGTGTCGGGAGAAAAATCTTAAACTCAATCCAAACAAAATGCAAATTGGGGTAGAAGAGGTTACATATTTTGGACACCTTCTAACCAAAGAGGGTTTAAAGCCTGATCCAAAGAAGATAACAGCAGTTATTAGCATGAAGGCCCCATCCTCCAGGAAGGAACTAGAGACATCATTAGGCATTTTTAATTATCTATCCAAGTTTTCTCAGGGCCTCGCTCAGCTGACAGCCCCACTACGTGCATTGCTACAAAGGGATGCTATTTGGTCTTGGGACGCAAACATGGAAAAGACATTTGAGAAAGTAAAAAAACTGATCACTAAACATCCGGGGCCAATACTGAAATATTTTGACGTAAACTGCAACACTGTGCTTCAAGTGGATGCATCCCAGTTTGGGTTAGGTGCTGTGCTAATGCAACAAGGACATCCTGTTGCATATGCTTCACGAGCTCTGACAACAACACAAGCCAATTATGCTCAAATTGAGAAGGAGATGTTGGCCATTGTAAATGGATGTGAGAAATTTCACCAGTATATCTATGGTCGCCCAGTGGTTGTGGAAACTGATCACAAACCATTGGAGTACATCATGCAAAAACCACTATCTGCTATACCTCCACGCCTGCAGAGGATGGTTATGAAACTACAACAGTATGATCTCACAGTGAAATATAAACCAGGAAAGGAAATTCCGATGGCAGATACGCTGTCTAGGGTGTTTCCAGAAGGACATGAAGCACGGGATGAACCTGAATTGGAAGAACAGGTACATACAGTACTAGTAAATATTCCAATAGCTGATGTACGGCTGGAAAAAATTAGACAAGATACCAAACAAGATAAAGTACTAGAAAAACTAATTCGTGTCATGTGCAATGGCTGGCCAGAAAAACGAAAGAAGCTTTCTCCTGAGTTGCAGGGATTCTGGCCTGTGAGAAATGAACTATCCTTTCATACGGATATCATATTCATGGGTGACCGTATTGTTATTCCTAAATCACAGCAGGCAGAAATATTGGAGCAAATTCACCAGGGACATTTGGGCATTACTCTTTGTAAGCGCAGAGCACGGGATGTGGTTTACTGGCCTAATTTGGACCTTGATATTGAGACACTTGTGAAGACATGTGAAACCTGCCAGACATTTCAAAAAAACAATGCAAAAGAACCTCTCACACCATGGAACACTCCTTCACGGGCATGGCAGAGACTGGCCACAGATATTTTTCATTTTGAGGACAACCACTACCTGATAGTAGTAGATTACTACAGCAAATTCTTTGAGTTAGTACAGCTGAGAAATCTAAAAGCATCAGCAATCATATGGGCTTTCAAAACAATACTCTCGAGACATGGAGTGTGTGAAGAACTTGTGTCTGATAATGGCCCGCAATTCTCAAGTGCTGAATTCCAGTGCTTTCTGCGTGAATGGGGAGTCAGGCACAAACCAGTAAGTCCGTATCACTCACAGGCCAATGGTTTAGCTGAGAAGTATGTTGGCATAGCCAAATCCATTATCCGAAAAGCACAATCATCAGGGCAGGATGTGTACCTAGGCCTGTTAAACTATTGTGCAACACCCATGGAGGGTTTATGTTCACCTGCACAGCTGCTCATGGGTAGAGCACTGAGGACCACAGTGCCTATTGCACCACAGAAATTGCAGCCTCAGACTATCCCACAGGATCAGGTAAGAGGTCAGAGGAACATAAACATGAAAAAGCAAAAGCTGTATTTTGACAAATCTACCAAGTTACTTGGTCCACTCAGGGTTGGGCAAGCTGTGAGACACAGAGTCACTGGGGATACATGGGAACCTGCTCGAATTGTCAGTGAAGCTAATTCACCAAGGTCATATATAATCAAAACCAAGTGTGGACAGAAACTGAGACGCAACAGGCGTCATCTTCGACCAGACACTGCAGCTGATACTCTACTCGAGGAACCAAGCAGCAATGACAATAAAGAGCAAAGCAATGAATGCACAGAATTCCCTAACATGGATGTAAAGTCTACTGAGGACTTTGAGGACAACATAAGTGTATCAGCTTGCGATAATGCTGGGAATGACTCTCAACCTGACACTGATTGTACTGCTAGTGAGCCAGCAGTTACTTTCTCCCGTTATGGTCGAGCTATCAAACCAAAAATATGGGAAGACTTTGTCTCATATTAAGTGTTTCATATTTGAAGGGGAAGATGTAATGATGTGTATGCTTTATGTTATAGTTTAAGTTCAATAGTTATGCTTAGTTCACTCTGTGCACTACAAACAGTTAACATTTTAGTCATGTGATTGGAGGGGGCGGGCAGTTATTGTTAAGATGGATGCTGCTGAATAAAGTCTGTATTCCTGTTCTCTCTCCTTGCTGTTTGTTATAAAGATCATCACAATGTTGGTTATGCAAAACTGGGGAATGGGTAATAAAGGGATTATCTATCTTTTTAAACAAACAAAAAATCTGAAGTAGAATGTCCCTTTAAGTAAAAATTAAACTTTCATGAGTCAGACAGAGTATGCTGGTTTAAGAGACACATTTTACCTCAATTATAAAATTGTATACAGTGTTTTGTTATGTACACTTTCTGAAGCACCAGCTACTACTGAGCATGTGCAAGAGTTCACTGTGTATGTGTATATGAGTCTGTGATTAGTTGATGGCTGTCACATGACAGAGGGCCAGAGAACTAAAATCAATTTTGAAATTTATCACAAAAAAGTCTACAACCCATTTAAAATTCAGAGTATGTGCTATTGTGTTGTCTTATTATAATGTACTTGTTTGTTGTGCAAATTTTATTGCATTTAATGGTTCATAGCAGAAGGAGAGGCTGCCAAATAGCAGGTTGTTTCCAAGCAGCTCGAAGCTTGTGTCCCTTATTAAACTGAATGAGGTGACAGGTCAAGCAGTGGCAGATAGGGATCTATGTCATGTTGCAAGGACACAGCTGTTATGTTACCTACACTAAAGATTGCAACAAAATCAAATAGATCAGCTTGTTATTGAGATAGAAAAGTAATAAAGTAAGTGCTTTCCATGTCATTATAATTAAAGGGCCATTGTAGTCATAAAATGACATGCTATAATTTGTTACAGCAAGTAATTTAGAGACCCTTTAATGCTGTGGTTAACCTATTTATTTCTGAATGTTGGCTGATGCTCTCAGAGTGTTTTTTCACAATCACATAATGCTCTTGCTGATAATATCACTCTAGCATGACATTGTTACCTCCTGAAGAGAACACAGATTGTTATTTCCCTCTTTTAACTTGCAATATCTTAATTAAGAATATACTGGACATGATTAAGTACAAACAAAACAGCGCTATCAAGCGTTTAGTGATTACATCACAGGGACATGAAAACCCTTTTTTTCTTTCATGATTCAGACAGACCATGTGATTGTAAACAACTATCCAATGTATTTCTATTATTTAATTTGCTACATTCCCTTTGTATCCTTAGTTGAAAAATATACCTAGGTAGGCTCAGAAGCAGCAATACATTTCTGGGAGCTAGCTGTGGATTGGTGGCTGCAATTATATGCCTCTTGTCATTGGTTCACCAGATGTGTTAAGCTAGCTCCCAGTAGTGCATCGCTGCTCCTTCAACAAAGGATACCAAGTGAATGAACCAATATTTGTAATAGAAGTACATTGTTTAAAATAACATGCTCTAAATAATAAAAGAAAATAAATGTGTTTCACGTCCCTTTAAAGTACCTGTATGGGGTTTCATCCCTTTAAGTTTACAATAGTGTTTAGTAATGCTTTGTGCTCTAAGAGATATGTGTGCTTCTCTAAAGGATGAGAACAGGGGCATTGTGGGTATAGGGGGCATGTTTGTTTGATCGGTTATTATTCTCTAATTTTTATATGTGAAAAAGTGCTTATTAACTTTAATTGATTGAGCAGGTAGCATTTGTATCTGATCGGTGATGTTTCCTAATGTTATCAAACATGGCTGAGGTAATGTCAGTTTGTTTTGAGCACAAACAAAACCAATATTACATCTGAAAAGTTTTGGTATAATAAATAGTTGTCCTTCCTGCTGTGTATTTGAAAAATAGCCATAAAAATGTGTCAATAGAAAATAACATTTTGACTCTTTCACAAGCTGCTATGTGCCTCATCTCGCTAAGGAAAACCTTATATATCAGTTCTTGACTGTCATCTGGTGATGATATGTTGACCTGTTTGTCTAAGTCAGTCTGTACTCTGCCTGTAGTTTGTTTGCCTACTCTTGCTGATCCCAGTCTTGTCTCTGGGTCTTCTACGGTTGTGCCCTTTCAATACCCCACTAGGGCTCAGGATTAATCCACATTTTGTGTATACACCTATCTTGTCTTGAAGCTAACCTTTAATGAATTTTCCACAGCTCCAAACTTGCCATGTTATAACAGCCGCTGTATAATTACACGCAGATTATTATAGCAAATCAAGTGTAGTGTGAAATTGGGGTGAAATCTATGTGAAATAGAGACACCCACTATTAATAATTATTAGGTATGTGCATTCTGCACCTCCGAATGCACATACCTAACAATTATGTGTAAAAGCAGAAATAACGCACCAATGTTGTTACATATAAAAGTCTTCCTCAAACACATAGCTTATTGTAGGAAACAATATGGCCCAGTTCACAAGGGTAATGATAGCACAGGGTGCCATATCAGTGTCGCTGGACCACGCTAAAGTTAGCACGCAAATTGGTATTACAGATTTACCAGAAAAGGTTTACCGTGTCAACATCCCTTTAATGAGCCCCATACTTTCAATGTATATCAAGATAATGCTAAAAATTGCTTTTATTACAAATTGATATGGCTTGCACTTGAGTGTGACCAGAAGTAAAATATTAGGGTTAAAATAAAAGTTTCACAAACCACATGTAAAACATATTAAAATAAAGTATTACACACACATAAATATATATATATATATATATATATATATATATATATATATATATATATACATACACACTCATATATATATATATGGCACAAGGCATGTTTATTCCTTGCTGAAATAGAGGCTTTTTGATACAGGCAGCCCCAGATGCAGAATATAGAAAGGAGGGGCTTTTGACCCCAGGGCAGGCCAGAGGATGAAAAGGATAGGTGGGTTATAATAGAGGGCAGCTCTCAGTGGAGGGTAATTAAGGAGAGGCAGGAAGTGTAATTGCCATCTCCATATCCGGACCTGTTGTGGAGAAGAGCAGCTCCCGCCCTCCCTTCCCTGTTTGATTGTACGGCAGGGGAGACGTTTTCGTCGGTGTGCTTGATGTCTAGAAGTTTCGGAAGTAATGTGGGTACCTCCTGTGGGTTCAGGAGAGGTTAGCAATTTGTTTACTTGATAAAGAGTTATTGAGCTCCTATGGGGCAAGCACTAATGTTGGTTACTTTGTAACCAATACCTTTTCAAGTGGTTTAAAAGTTATTTATTTGTTTACATGTTTTAAAATAAATTGGCTGCGGCCATTTCAACCCCAAGTGACTGTGTCTTAGCCTTTATTGGGGGGGATGGGTGTAAAGGACAAGAGTGCCTAATTGTGGGGTCAAGTTACCGTGAGTGTCTGTCTGTCTATACCTACAAGGGCTGGAGCCAGACCCAGGATGTTCACAAGTGTTGCTGGATACATTTTACAGTGCACCCGGAAGTTTCTAAGTAAGGTTGGTGTTGTGCGGATCATTTTAATACTATATATATATAATTTTCAAACACACACACACACACATATATAGTATATGACAAAAGGAAGGTACAGCACTGTATATATAGCATTTAAAACTGTTTTATCAAGTGCACGAGGACTATCAGGGTCCTGCCAACCCTATTCTTTATCCACTCCAGAAACATAGAAAAGTCCCAGCACTGTTTCATAAAGGTAATTCCTTTATTAAGGTGAAAAGGAAGACAACAAACAGCTACATTTCGGGCCTACATAGCCCTTAGTCATGACAAACGATAAGTGATGAGATATGTAAAAAAGGGGTGCTAAACTCACCCTTTCTGTGTCACTGCACAGCGCTAAACTCAGCAGCTCTGGCTGCCCATGGCACATCGCTCTTCTTCAATGGGGTGACTTTTGCACCTCTGAACCAATAGACGTGCATGTCAACTGACAGTGTTCTCTATGCACGCACAGAGATTGGTTTAGAGGTGCAAACGGCACCTCATTGGAAGAAGAACGATGTGCAGTGGGCGACCGGAGCCGCTGAGTTTAGCGCTGTGCAAAGGGTGAGTTTAGCACTCTTTTTTTACATATCTCATCACTTTAACTCCACTTAATTCTTAGTGATGATAAATCCGAGCATTTGCTAAACGCTTGGATTTACCATCGCTTTAACACCTTAAAATAAATTAAAGTAAACAAATGATTACTGATGATTTTCATCAGTATTTTTTGTTTTCTTTCATTTTCGTTGTGCATACGTTTGGATATTCCTAAAGTTAAAATGAAATGAAAATCAGATTTATGTGACGAATGTGCACTTGTACATCTCTAATATATATATATATGTGTGTGTGTGTACAATGTCCCTTTAGAGGTATCATATAGGGAATTTAAATAGATCAGCAAGGAATAAGTAGTATCACCCAGATACAATTTAAGGGGGTGGTGTTGCTTGTGAGCCGATATACCTGTTTCAACTCTTCTCTCCTTTGAGCCATACGTATTAAAGGGACATGAAACCCAAATGTTTGTATGATTCAGATAGAGCATACATTAGCATTAGTATTAGCAATTAAAATAAAAATATATATGCAGCCACCAATCAGCAGCTAGCTCCCAGCTACTAAGCCTACCTAGGTATGCTTTTCAACAAAAAATACTATGAGAACTATGCAAATGAGATAATAGAAGTAAATTGGAAAGTTGTTTAGTGTATCCTATGTTTACTAGAGTCCAGTCAATTACACTGTGAAACAAAGTGACACACTGTTTTGAGTGTCTTCTCCAGATCACACTATAGATAATCATTTCAAGCTGTGCAAGGTAGTCATGGATAAAACTGGGTTGTAGTGTGCCTATATAACAGCAATCTGCCATTTTTTTTAAATCTGAAAAAAAAAAACAAATTGGGTAAGGGAGTATCCCAGTAATCTCCTTGAGAAAAAAATGGGGCCTGTACAGTATATAGATAGAAATAGGGCTGGTCTTCATATGTAACGCCTGGTCAGGAATCGGTATAATTCACAATCTTCTAGGGCATAGGTAAAAAAAATAGACTTCAGTAATAAGCTAGTACAGTAAATAAAGGACTTATAACTCCTCATTTAATGCATGAGATTAATTGTGGCTATGAAGGGGTTAAGAGCTTGGACACAGTCTCTGCCCAGCCTGGGTTGTTGTATAATACATTTACTTTGACAGCTCCATGGCCATTGTATATACTCCGCACATCTCTCGTCCTGCAGCATATGGGACAAATTACACAGACACGCTGTTCCCATTGCTGTGTTCTGCTTTTGTTGGCAGCTGAAGATCTTCTCCAGATGTTTTGGTGCTGACCCAGCTCAAAGCGAGTTGAAAATTTTGATCCTGTCCAAGTGCATCGTGGTCTTTAGAAAACTGATTACTGCAGAGAGCAGAATACCGTTTTATTGCAAAAAAATATGTGATCATATTTATGTCTTAAAAGGAAATGACGCTGTTTACTGGGGACACATCTACTCATAATAGGTAAATCCTTTAGCATCATAACTGACTGTAATAGAAAATGTTCCTCTATATATCGAGTTAGGTGTTTCCCATTATCAAACACAAGAGCTACATAATGAAGAATGGAGATGGGTGAATATTTCAGCATATTTGTTAAAGGGACAGTCAACACCAGAATTTTTGTTGCTTAAAAAGAAAGATAATCCCTTTATTACCCATTCCCCAGTTTTGCACAACCAACCCAGTTATATTAATATACTTTTTACCTCTGTAATTATCTTGTATCTAAGCTTCTGCTGACTGCCCCCTTATTTCAGTTCTTTTGACAGACATGCAGTTTAGCCAATCAGTGCTCAGTCCTAGGTCACTTTATGTACATTAGCTCAATGTTATCTATATGAAACATGTGAACTAATGCCCTCTAGTGGTTAAATGTATTCAGATTAGAGGCAGTCTTCAAGGTCTAAGAAATTAGCATATGAACCTCCTAGTTTTAGCTTTCAACTAAGAATACCAAAGAGAACAAAGCAAATTTGGTGATAAAAGTAAATTGGGAAGTTGTTTAAAATTGCATGCCCTATTTAAATCATGAACGTTTTTTTTGGACTTGACTTTCCCTTTAACAATAACGTGAGTGTTCACTGCTCTGCATTAGTTCAATATGCACAAATGTAGAACCAGTGTGATAAACAGTCAATATTCAATAATTGTGAATCTAAATGGCTAGATTACAAGTGGAGTGTAATGCCTAGCACAGGGTGTTTTATCTATTGTGAGACCTTGTGCACAGAATAACACACAATGGGGCATATTTATGATTGCGTGAGCAGACATGATCCAGTATAGCATACACTGTCGGCATTTATCATTGCGCCAGCAGTTCTTGTGAACTGCTGGTGCAATATCGCCCCCTGCAGATTCGCTGCAAATTGGCCGCTTCCAGGGGGTGTCAATCAACCCGATCGTATTCGATCGGGTTGATTTCTGTCTGCAGCCTCAGAGCAGGTAGACAGGTATGGAGCAGCGGTCTTTAGACCGCTGCTTCATACCTTCTGTTTCCAGCGAGCCTGAAGGCTCACCCGATACACGGGGCATCAAGCACCATATGGAGCTTGATAAATATGCCCCATTAACTTTAATTCTATAGAAACATTTAGGCCTAAATTACAAGTGGAGCTCAAAAATATTAGCGCTGTTGAGTGCTAAAACCGCTCAAATTAAATTAATGGTGCTCTTATTTTTGCGTTCATATTACAAGTTAAAATGGTAGCTCTTGTGTGAAAGCCTTGTGTGGGCTAACATCTGGAAGTTGCGTAGCATGTCCTTGCTTACTCCCCTGTCTAATAGACTGGTATATGGGAAGCGCAACAAAACTAAGCCCTTCCCTTGTCATATAGCATATCCCTTTAAATCACATTTGAAAGTATAGAAAATGCTAAAAAAAAAGTCGACTGCGCTAACGTTCTGTGGTAAAACATTTCTACCATTCACTTATAATACCAAATTGTGTGCTATTCTTTGTGTGGGATCACAATATTGATAGCTCACCCTACACTATCACTAGCACAGTTAGCACTACACTTGTAATTTGTGCCATGAATGGGGATGTCAAGTGCAGAACATCCATATTAGCATTTACGTATCAAAATACAGATATTTACCCATCCCTAATGATGAAAGATATTTCCCAACTATGCTTGAAGGGATTGTATTAACAACGTTTAGAGGGGTCACTTAAAGATCACTATGTTGGTCCAGCTCATTAAAGTGCCAAGGATTCTATAAAGCGCCAAGGATTTTATTAAAAAAAAAATGCTTTTTATGCAAAACTTGTTACCATTCCCATCAGCTCCAATAAAGTTGATTCTATGAGGCCTCTCTATCAAGCCGTCAACTATGCTGCATTCACCGGTACCAATACGCTCGCCTAACATTGCGGCCGCGGACCTGAATATGATCTCCATATTTATAAAAAAAGCAGACAAAAACGCATGCACCAAGTACGAGGCGTTGAGCAGTAGACTGTTGTTAACTAGCAGTCATCGATCTCGCTGCTATTCGGCTTTTTCCCAACTTTATTTATACCCTGTCATTAAACTCTGCCACTATACTAAAATGTTTAACCCCTATCCCGCCACTCCCAGGCCCCGCTGCAACCTAAATAAATGTATTAACCCCTATCCCACCGCTCCCGGAGCCCACAGCAACTTTAATAAAGCTATTAACCTCTATCCCGCCGCTCCCGAAGCCCACCGCAACTTTAATAAAGCTATTAACCCCTATCCCGCCACTCCCGGAGCCCACCGCAACTTTAATAAAGCTTTTAACCCCTATCCCGCCGCTCCCAGAGCCCACCGCAACTTTAATAAAGCTATTAACCCCTATCCCGCCGCTCCCGGACCCCACTGCCACTAAATAAATGTATTAATCCCTAAACCCCTGGCCTCCCACATCACTACCACTTACTAAACCTATGAACCCCTAAACCACCAGCCCCCCACATCGCCATAAACTAAATTAAGCTATTAACCCCTAAACCTAACAACCCGCTAACTTTACATTATTATTACCTCATCCTTATCTTATAATAAATTTAAACTTACCTGTAGAATTAAATTAAACTATATTAAACTATTAATTAACCTACCCTATTATACTAAAATTACATTAAACTACAAATTAAATTACATACAAAGAGAGAAGCGCTCTACCAGGAACGAACAACAGCTCAGTGGCTTGTTCTATGGAGATTTACCACCCGGAAGCAGCCTCTTTTAGACCAGTGTGCTTTTCACAGAAGAAAACTTTCCTGAAGTATATCAGTCTGATCCCGCCAAGTAAGGTCAGTCCAGCCCCGAAATACCAGGCAATTCTCCTCTGAACAAGGAACATGACAACCCCAGACGATCGTTTCGGCCTCCTATGGGCCTCGTCAGTGAGGTGCAGTCACATTCCTCTAAGCACACTGAGCAAGGAGTCCACGTCTGGTTTCCCCCATCACCCATAGGGAGACTTCCCCAGGGTCATAATAATTTGCATACAAAGAGAGAAGCACTCTACCAGGAACGAACAACAGCTCAGTGGCTTGTTCTATGGAGATTTACCACCCGGAAGCAGCCTCTTTTAGACCAGTGTGCTTTTCACAGAAGAAAAATTTCCTGAAGTATATCAGTCTGATCCCGCCAAGTAAGGTCAGTCCAGCCCCGAAATACCAGGCAATTCTCCTCTGAACAAGGAACATGACAACCCCAGACGATCGTTTCGGCCTCCTATGGGCCTCGTCAGTGAGGTGCAGTCACATTCCTCTAAGCACACTGAGCAAGGAGTCCACGTCTGGTTTCCCCCATCACCCATAGGGAGACTTCCCCAGGGTCATAATAATTTGCATACAAAGAGAGAAGCGCTCTACCAGGAACGAACAACAGCTCAGTGGCTTGTTCTATGGAGATTTACCACCCGGAAGCAGCCTCTTTTAGACCAGTGTGCTTTTCACAGAAGAAAACTTTCCTGAAGTATATCAGTCTGATCCCGCCAAGTAAGGTCAGTCCAGCCCCGAAATACCAGGCAATTCTCCTCTGAAAAAGGAACATGACAACCCCAGACGATCGTTTCGGCCTCCTATGGGCCTCGTCAGTGAGGTGCAGTCACATTCCTCTAAGCACACTGAGCAAGGAGTCCACGTCTGGTTTCCCCCATCACCCATAGGGAGACTTCCCCAGGGTCATAATAATTTGCATACAAAGAGAGAAGCGCTCTACCAGGAACGAACAACAGCTCAGTGGCTTGTTCTATGGAGATTTACCACCCGGAAGCAGCCTCTTTTAGACCAGTGTGCTTTTCACAGAAGAAAACTTTCCTGAAGTATATCAGTCTGATCCCGCCAAGTAAGGTCAGTCCAGCCCCGAAATACCAGGCAATTCTCCTCTGAAAAAGGAACATGACAACCCCAGACGATCGTTTCGGCCTCCTATGGGCCTCGTCAGTGAGGTGCAGTCACATTCCTCTAAGCACACTGAGCAAGGAGTCCACGTCTGGTTTCCCCCATCACCCATAGGGAGACTTCCCCAGGGTCATAATAATTTGCATACAAAGAGAGAAGCGCTCTACCAGGAACGAACAACAGCTCAGTGGCTTGTTCTATGGAGATTTACCACCCGGAAGCAGCCTCTTTTAGACCAGTGTGCTTTTCACAGAAGAAAACTTTCCTGAAGTATATCAGTCTGATCCCGCCAAGTAAGGTCAGTCCAGCCCCGAAATACCAGGCAATTCTCCTCTGAACAAGGAACATGACAACCCCAGACGATCGTTTCGGCCTCCTATGGGCCTCGTCAGTGAGGTGCAGTCACATTCCTCTAAGCACACTGAGCAAGGAGTCCACGTCTGGTTTCCCCCATCACCCATAGGGAGACTTCCCCAGGGTCATAATAATTTGCATACAAAGAGAGATGCGCTCTACCAGGAACGAACAACAGCTCAGTGGCTTGTTCTATGGAGATTTACCACCCGGAAGCAGCCTCTTTTAGACCAGTGTGCTTTTCACAGAAGAAAACTTTCCTGAAGTATATCAGTCTGATCCCGCCAAGTAAGGTCAGTCCAGCCCCGAAATACAAATTAAATTAACTATATTACATATTTAAAAACCTAACCCTACTCAAATTATTTAAATTTACAATTAAAAATTACTAAGTTACAAAAAAATAACAACTAAGTTACAAAAAATAAAAACACTAAGTTACAAAAAATAATAATAAAAAAGAATTACACCTAATCTAATAGCCCTATCAAAATAAAAAAGCCCCCCCCCCCCAAAAAAAACCTAGCCTACAATAAACTACCAATGGCCCTTAAAAGGGCCTTTTGCAGGGCATTGCCCCAAAGAAATCAGCTTTTTTACCTGTAAAAAAAATACATATACAACCCCAACAGTTAAACCCACCACCCACACAACCAAACCCCCCAAATAAAAACCTATCTAAAATTGGAATAGCCAATAGAATGCAAGCTCAATCCTATTGGCTGATTGGATCAGCCAATAGGATGAAAACTCAATCCTATTGGCTGATAGAATGCAAGATTAATCCTATTGGCTGATTGGATCAGCCAATAGGATGAAAACTCAATCCTATTGGCTGATTGCAACAGCCAATAGGATTTTTCCCCCTTAATTCCTCTTGGCTGATAAAATTCTAGTTTATTGTAGGCTAAGGTTTTTTTTTATTTTGGGGGGTTTATTTTGATAGGGCTATTAGATTAGGTGTAATTCTTTTTTATTTTTGATGCTGTGGTTTTTTATTTTTTGTAAATTAGTGGGGGGGTTTTTGTAACTTAGTTGTTATTTTTTGTAACTTAGTAATTTTTAATTGTAGATTTAAATAATTTGAGTAGGGTTAGGTTTTTAAATATGTAATATAGTTAATTTAATTTGTAGTTTAATGTAATTTTAGTATAATAGTTAGAGTAGGTTAATTAATAGTTGTATAAAGTTTAATTTAATTCTACAGGTAAGTTTAAATTTATTATAAGATAGGGATGAGGTAATTATAAAGTAAAGTTAGCGGGTTGTTAGGTTTAGGGGTTAATAGCTTAATTTAGTTTATTGCGATGTGCAGGGCCGCCATCAGGGGGTGACAGGGGTGACCCATGAGGCAAGAACTAAAAAAAAAAAATGTTGGCAGCCACAAGTGGGTACTACAGCTGAGTGCTAATTGAGCATGGAAAATGTTATAACAAGGAGTAAAGTACTAGCATTTGAGAGGATTTCTGAGTGTAAACTAAACCACTATGCACAGTGTGAGACAGACTTGGCACTTTGTTTGTATAGTGTGTGCCTGCGTCAGACGGCAGATCACTTTCATTTGCAGAGGAGGTAGGACTTACTTAGCAAATGTTTTTTATTTCTTTGTGCAATTTCGGATTGTAACTTCAGTGTGGTAGTAGTTGTATGGTGGGGCCAGGGGTCTATAAAAACACATTTTTTTTTATCAGCAGTGTATTTATTATTATTTGACAATGCTGTAGAAATTCTATATTTAAAACCACGCAGAAATGTTTCCTCCTCAATACACAAATGGTAGGTGCCCTTTTGGCAGATATGCATTTTTTTTTATTTATAGATAAATTACATTCCAGTTTACTGCCCCTTTATGCAAGGACTTTTCAGATGCAAGGAGGCATTTTATCTAAGATTTTTTACACCTACATAAAATGTTATACTCTCAGACTAAGATTGCTCAGTGTTTGAAATGATACAGGTTAACTTAAAACTGATCAGTTTACACTACATTTGACTTAATTTTGAAATACATACCAACAAGCCTAAAGCCTGCATTTAGCCAGATCTAATGGTATGAGTACCACAGCTTATGGTTCCACCAACACCATATAGAGTACAGCATTTTTAAAATCCATAAGTACAGCTGACAGATGGGAACATTTGTACACTATATTTGAAGTGGTGCTCTTGGTTGGGGAAAATGGGGAAAAACAAACAAACATATGTCAACCTTTTAAAAATACTTTTCTTCATCTAGCCATCTACCCAGATCATTAATGTACAATTTTGAATTCACAGAATTATTTTTGTTTGCACATTTACAAATATGATTCTTTAAAAAGTGATCTCTTAATTTCTGCAATTTTTTTATCATGCATGTCACACACTGTTGATTTAGGGGATGCAAGGTGCATAAATGTTTCCTCCTGCGAGTGTTTCTGTGGTGGGTGTCTGTGTTTATGTCTTTGTGCTTTGGTTTGTGTCTCTATAAGTGTGTATGTATTTTTTTTCTGTGGGTCTCTCTGTGAGGGTGGGTGTGCATGTCTTTGTGCATTTTCTGTGGATGTCTGTAAGGGTGTGTGCATATGTCTTTGAGCTTTTTCTATGGGTTTCTCTGTGAGGGTGTGTGTATGTTTGTCTTTGTGTTTTTTCTCTGGATGCCTCTGTGAGGGTGGGTGTGTATGTCTGTGTTTTCTGTGGATGTCTCTGTGAGGGTGTGTGTGTGTACGTATGTATGTCTGTGTTTTCTGTGGATGTCTCTGTGAGGGTGTGTGTTTTCTGTGGGTGTCTCTGTGAGGGCGTGTGTATGTCTTTGTGTGTTTTCTTTGGATGTCTCAGTGAGAGTGTGTGTATGTATATCTTTCTGTGTTTTATGTGGTTGTCTCTCTTTGTGTGTATGTCTTTGTATGTTTTTTGTGGGTGTCTCTGTGTGTGTGTATGCCTTTGTGTGTTTTCTGAGGCTGTCTCTGTCTGTGTTTCCTTGGGTGTATGTGCAAGTTTGAGTTTGTGTGTGTCCATTCCTTTTTAGGAAATTTTGACCTTACTACTGATTATTCACATCTTTCTATAGACTTTGAGACTAACGAGACCTTTCCGGAAGTCACCAATCCACCATTTAACCTTTAAATTATTGTTTAGGCAGTTCATGGCCCTTCCTTTCAGCCACTGCATGCTGTTGTCATCATTTAGTTGGCATCTTCCTTTACAAAAATATAATCAAAACTCGATATTTTGTTTTCTAAATCTCCTTTTTTTACAAAACTGTAGTTTACCTCATTACTTGTAAGGTCAATGTAAACAAGTGCTGAGTGTCTGTTTGGGTGTCTGTGTCTGAGTGTGTTTCTATGCGTGTCTGCTAGAGTGTCTATATGTGAATCCTTATGTGTGAGTGTGTGTTTCAGTGTATGAGTGTGTCTGTGTGTGTGTATGTTACTACTTTTACAACATTTCCAAGTTTAAACAGACACTCAAGAATAAAGTGCATATACGTTTTAGTCACTTGGTCAAAAATTGCACATATCAAAGGAGGGGGGGGGCCTGATCAATGTTTAAGTCAGGGGCCCCAAATTTTCTAGTGGCGGCCCTGGCGATGTGGGGGGCTGGCGGTTTAGGTGTTAATAGGTTTAGTAAGTGGTAGTGATGTGGGAGGCCAGGGGTTTAGGGGTTAATAAATGTATTTAGTGGCGGAGGGGTCCGGGAGCGGCAGGATAGGGGTTAATAGTTTTATTAAAGTTGCAGTGGGCTCCGGGAGCAGCGGGATAGGGGTTAATACATTTATTTAGTTGTGGTGGGGTCCAGGAGCGGCGGGATAGGGGTTAATACATTTATTTAGTTGCAGCGATGTCGGGGGCAGCAGATTAGGGGTGTTTAGACTTGGGGCTTATGTTAGGGTGTTAGGTGTAAACGTTACTTGTTTTCTACCATAGAAATCAATGGGATATCTGGCAGCATCGAACATGAGCTTTCACTGCTTTCAGACTCCCATTGATTCTTATGGCATCTGCGGCCTCTAGGGTGGCGGATTGAAAACCAGGTATTCTGGGCCGGAATAGTGGTGAGCGTACCTGTTAGAAATTTCATAACTTGCAAAAGGTGTCAGATAGTGCTGAATTTGTATTCGGAACCTTTGTAATGACATAAGCATCGATCTGTGTCGGATTGAGACCGGCGGATCGTACGTTATGTCACCGATTTCAACTTTTGTCGGTCTGTAGGCTTTGATAACTAGGTCGAATCAGGCTTGCCACAATTACGCTGTGGAATTCCAGCATATTTCAGGTTGATGGGTTGATAAATATCCCTCTATAGCTTAGATTTAACAAGCAGCAGATGCTACAATCTACCTCCATAGTTTCTGGTCTGCCTGAAACTTAAGTTAAGACGCAGCGGTCGTAAGACCGCTGCTCCTAAACTTATCCACCACCTCTAAGGTGGCGGACAACAATCATCCCAATCGGATACGATTGCGATGATTGACACCCCCTGCTAGAGGTCGATTGGCCGCAAATGTGCAGGGGGGCGGAATTGTGTGCAATGATAAATGCTGACAGCGTATGCTTTCGGCATTTATCGATGTCAGACGGACATGATCTGCTACAGCGGATCATGTCCGCCCGACATTTGATAAATCTATCCCCTATAAATCTTTCTGGTCTTTGCTTAAGGGTCTACTTAGTATGTAAAAAGAAAAAAAATGTGCTGAGACTTTCTAGTAGATAAAATGTAAAAGTATATGAAAATAAAAATGAAACCTCAATGATTCAGACAGAGCGTACAAACTTAAAAAACAAACAAAAAAAACAAACAAACAACTTCCAATTTAAATCTATTATGAAATTGACCAATCTCTCTTGATCTCCGTTTTGAGACTTTTTGGATTCTGTAGGGTGGAGCACTATAGGCATTGGGTTAGAAATCGTGGCGCACAAATCTCCCTAGGTTTTTTTTTATAGAAGGGGACCACTGCTTTTTGTATAGGGGACTGTCCCTGATGCTTAACGTGACTGCATTTACTTCTTAAAGTTAATTGACAAAACACATCCCCCATACCTTGCAAAGCAGTAGAAGCCCACAAATATGTCTCCACCCCCTCTGATAAAGGAGACTGTATAGAGGGGTTAGACTGACCTGTTGATCATGGATTGAGGGCTCTGCAATGGGAAGGAGCCTCCCACCTTGCCTTGAATTTCACAGAGGCAACATCAAAGTGGTATAATAGTCCATACGCAAGCAGCTGAATAAGTATTTAGGTTAGTATCAGATGCAGGTTATTGGAGTTTACATCTACCTGTAGACTAGCAACAAAATACATGAGAGCATCCTGTACAGATGGAGGGAGGACACAATGGAGGGGCCTTTACTACAGTAGTAGCCTTGAGGATGATTAACAGTAGCTAAGTAAACAGGTGGTGGTTCTCTTGTTGATCTTCAATGAGAGTAAAGAAATGATGAGATACTCAATTTACAATGTAGCTGTACTAGAACTTTAATGGGGGTAGATATGGAGGATTCATTATCCTTCAGGCAGCCCAGTGATTAAAATGTAGAAGAAAAATAATTACACAAAAATGTCTTCTGCTGAACTCATCATAAAAAAGCCATAAATTATATTAATTAGATGCTAAACTTAAATTAGGTTTTTATAAATATATTTCTAAGGGAGAAACAGCAGACACAAGCAAAGCCAAGTACAACTTGTAAAAATCCTATACCAGAATCATCATTTAAAAGGATGGTCAGATGAAAATAACATAGCTTATCATCATCATCATCATCCTCATCAAGAGACACCACAATTTAACCTGCTGAAAAAACAAAGCTGGTGCAAGTTAGGAGGAGCCCATGCAAGCTAGGAGTAGCAAATGCAAGCTAAGAGCAGCACATGAACGTTAGGACGAGCAGATGCAAGCTAAGAGGAGCAAATGCAAGATAAGAGGAACATATGCAAGCTAGGGGAAGCACATGCAAGCTAAGAGGAGCACATGTAAGCTAGTAGCACATGCAAGCTAGGATGAGTACATGCAAGCTAATAAGAGAACATGCAAGATAGGAGGAGCCCATGCAAGCTAGGAGGAGCCCATGCAAGCTAGGAGGAGTCCATGCAAGCTAAGAGAAGCAAATGCAAGTTAGGAGGAGCCCATGCAAGCTAGGAGTAGCAAATGCAAGCTAAAAGCAGCACATGAAAGTTAGGATGAGCAGATGCAAGCTAAGAGGAGCAAATGCAAGATAAGAGGAACATATGCAAGCTAGGGGAAGCACATGCAAGCTAGGAGGAGCACATGCAAGCTAAGAAGAGAAAATGCAAGCTAGAAGGAGCCCATGCAAGCTAAGAAGAGAACATGCAAGCTAGGAGGAGCCCATGCAAGCTAGGAGGAGTCCATGCAAGCTAAGAGAAGCAAATGCAAGCTAGGATGAGCACATGCAAGCTAAGAAGAGAAAATGCAAGCTAGAAGGAGCCCATGCAAGCTAAGAAGAGAACATGCAAGCTAGGAGGAGCCCATGCAAGCTAGGAGGAGTCCATGCAAGCTAAGAGAAGCAAATGCCAGCTAGGAGGAGCACATGCAAGCTAGGAGAAGCACATGCAAGCTAGGAGGAGCTCATGCAAGCTAGGAGAAGCACATGCAAGCTAGGAGAAGCACATGCAAGCTAAGTGGAGCACATGCAAGCTGAGTGGAGCACAAGCAAGCAAAGTGGAGCACATGCAAGCTGAGTGGAGCACATGCAAGCAAAGAGGAGCACATGCAAACTAAGATTAGCACATGCAAGATAAGATTAGCACATTCAAGCTAAGATTAGCACATGCAAGCTAGGAAGAGCACATGCAAGCTAGGAAGAGCACATGCAAGCTAGGAGGAGCACATGCAAGCTACGAGGTCTTAGGTCAGAAGCTGATGGAAAAAAATAAGATAGAATATGATCTTTTGATTATGGATGGGAGGAGAGATGAGATATTAAATGAACGTGAATATCCGTTTCTCAAAATTCCTCACCCAGTAGACCCCCCAGGGAGACCTATAGTCTCAGTGATAGGGGGTCTTACTTCAAACTTATCTGAATATGGGGGCCATATCTTAAAACTAATGGTACCATGCCTTAGATGATATGTGAGGGACACTCCACACATGTTAGAGTGGAGGGGTGACTACATGTGGCTTACCATGGACGTCAGTGCCCTCTACACCTGTATACCACATGATCTAGGCATAGTGGCAGTAGAATATTTTTTCAATAAAGCCAAATGTATCATTGAGGATCAATAATATTTTGTTAAGAAAAGAATAGATTTTATTCTGAAGGAAAAAAAAATTCTTATTCGAAGATAAATATTTCCTACAAACCACCGGCACAGTAAAGGGCATGAAATTTGCGCCCGATTTTGTCAATTTATACATGGGCTGGTGGGAGTATTTATTTATCTTCAGTGACAAAAATCCATTTAAACATAGAATAATCAGATGGTTTAGATATATAAACGACATTCTGGAGATGAGGCAACAAATCTGGTTAAATATGTGAATCAGAACACTTCAAATCTCCCACTCACCCATACAATCAATAAAAATAAGACTACATTTCTGGACCTGGAAATGATGCATAGGGGGAAGGAGGTTGTCACGAAATTATATAGAAGAGAGACAGATACAAACGGTGATCTACATGCACAAAGTGCACATCATGCAAGTGGATAAGAAACATTCCCTATGGTCAGTTCCAGAGAGCCAAGCTAAGAGGAGCACATGCAAGCTAGGTGGAGTACATGCAAGCTAGGTGGAGCACATGCAAGCTAGGAGGAGCTCATGAAAGCTAGGAGGAGCACATGAAAGCTAGGAGGAGCGCATGTAAACTATGTGGACCACATGCAATCTAAGATGCGCACATGCAAGCTAAGAGGAGCACATGCAAGCTAAGAAGAGTACATGAGCTAGGTGGAGCACATGCAAGCTAACAGAAGCACATGCAAGCTAGAAGGAGCCCATGCAAGCTAAGAAGAGAACATGCAAGCTAGGAGGAGCCCATGCAAGCTAGGAGGAGTCCATGCAAGCTAAGAGAAGCAAATGCAAGCTAGGATGAGCACATGCAAGCTAAGAAGAGAAAATGCAAGCTAGAAGGAGCCCATGCAAGCTAAGAAGAGAACATGCAAGCTAGGAGGAGCCCATGCAAGCTAGGAGGAGTCCATGCAAGCTAAGAGAAGCAAATGCCAGCTAGGAGGAGCACATGCAAGCTAGGAGAAGCACATGCAAGCTAGGAGGAGCTCATGCAAGCTAGGAGAAGCACATGCAAGCTAGGAGAAGCACATGCAAGCTAAGTGGAGCACATGCAAGCTGAGTGGAGCACATGCAAGCAAAGTGGAGCACATGCAAGCTGAGTGGAGCACATGCAAGCAAAGAGGAGCACATGCAAACTAAGATTAGCACATGCAAGATAAGATTAGCACATTCAAGCTAAGATTAGCACATGCAAGCTAGGAAGAGCACATGCAAGCTAGGAAGAGCACATGCAAGCTAGGAGGAGCACATGCAAGCTACGAGGTCTTAGGTCAGAAGCTGATGGAAAAAAATAAGATAGAATATGATCTTTTGATTATGGATGGGAGGAGAGATGAGATATTAAATGAACGTGAATATCCGTTTCTCAAAATTCCTCACCCAGTAGACCCCCCAGGGAGACCTATAGTCTCAGTGATAGGGGGTCTTACTTCAAACTTATCTGAATATGGGGGCCATATCTTAAAACTAATGGTACCATGCCTTAGATCATATGTGAGGGACACTCCACACATGTTAGAGTGGAGGGGTGACTACATGTGGCTTACCATGGACGTCAGTGCCCTCTACACCTGTATACCACATGATCTAGGCATAGTGGCAGTAGAATATTTTTTCAATAAAGCCAAATGTATCATTGAGGATCAATAATATTTTGTTAAGAAAAGAATAGATTTTATTCTGAAGAAAAAAAAAATTCTTATTCGAAGATAAATATTTCCTACAAACCACCGGCACAGTAAAGGGCATGAAATTTGCGCCCGATTTTGTCAATTTATACATGGGCTGGTGGGAGTATTTATTTATCTTCAGTGACAAAAATCCATTTAAACATAGAATAATCAGATGGTTTAGATATATAAACGACATTCTGGAGATGAGGCAACAAATCTGGTTAAATATGTGAATCAGAACACTTCAAATCTCCCACTCACCCATACAATCAATAAAAATAAGACTACATTTCTGGACCTGGAAATGATGCATAGGGGGAAGGAGGTTGTCACGAAATTATATAGAAGAGAGACAGATACAAACGGTGATCTACATGCACAAAGTGCACATCATGCAAGTGGATAAGAAACATTCCCTATGGTCAGTTCCAGAGAGCCAAGCTAAGAGGAGCACATGCAAGCTAGGTGGAGCACATGCAAGCTAGGAGGAGCTCATGAAAGCTAGGAGGAGCACATGAAAGCTAGGAGGAGCGCATGTAAACTATGAGGACCACATGCAATCTAAGATGCTTACATGCAAGCTAAGAGGAGCACATGCAAGCTAAGAAGAGTACATGAGCTAGGTGGAGCACATGCAAGCTAACAGAAGCACATGCAAGCTAGGAGGAGCAGATGCAAGCTAAGAGGAGCGCATTTAAGTATATGAAAGCTAGGTGGAGCACAATAGAGCAAAAGAGGAGCACATGCAAGCTAAGATGAGCACATGCAAGCTAAGAGAGCACATGCAAGCTAAGAGAGCACATGCAAGCTAAGAAGAGTACTTGAGCTAGGTGGAGCACATGCAAGCTAACAGAAGCACATGCAAGCTAAGAGGAGCACATGCAAGCTAAGAGGAGCACATTTAAGTATATGCAAGCTAGGTGGAGCAGATGCAAGCTAAAAAAAACACATGCAAGCTAAGAGAAGCACATGCAAGCTAATAGGAGCACATGCAAGCTAGGAAGAGTACATGCAAGCTAGGAAGAGTACATGCAAACTTGGAAGAGTACATGCAAACTAGAAAGAGCACATGGAAGCTAACAGGAGCACATTTAAGTTAGGAGGAGCACATGCAAGCTAGAAAGAGCACATGCAAGTTAGGAAAAGCACATGCAAGCTAAGAGGAGCCCATGTAAGTTAGGAGGAGCACATGAAAGCTAGGAGAAGCACATGAAAGCTTGGAGGAGCACATGCAAGCTAGGAGGAGCACATGAAAGCTAGGAGAAGCAGATGAAAGCTAGGAGGAGCACATGCAAGCTACGAGGAGTCCATGCAAGCTAGGAGGAGCACATGCAAGCTAGGAGGAGCACAAGCTAGCTAGAAGGAGCACATATAAGCTAGGAGGAGCACATGTAAGCTAGTAGGAGGCACATGAAAGCTAAGAGGAGCCCCCCTGCAAGCTTAGAGGAGCACATTCAAGCTAAGAGGAGCACATGCAAGCTAGAAAGAGCACATGCAAGCTAGTTATAGCACATGCAAGCTAAGAGGAGCACATGCAAGCTAGAAAGAGCACATGCAAGCTAAGAAGAGCACATGCCAGCTAAGAGGAGCACATGCAAGCTAAGAGGAGCACATGCAAGCTAAGAAGAGTACATGAGCTAGGTGGAGCACATGCAAGCTAAGAGGAGCACATGCAAGCTAGGTGGAGCACATGCAAGCTAGGAGGAGCTCATGAAAGCTAGGAGGAGCACATGAAAGCTAGGAGGAGCACATGTAAACTATGAGGAGCACATGCAATCTAAGATGCGCACATGCAAGCTAAGAGGAGCACATTCAAGCTAGGTGGAGCACATGCAAGCAAAAGAGGAGCACATGCAAGCTAACAGAAGCACATGCAAGCTAAGAGAGCACATGCAAGCTAAGAGGAGCACATTTAAGTATATGCAAGCTAGGTGGAGCACATGCAAGCTAAAAAAATGCATGCAAGCTAAGAGAAGCACATGCAAGCTAATAGGAGCACATGCAAGCTAGGAAGAGTACATGCAAGCTAGGAAGAGTACATGCAAACTAGGAAGAGTACATGTAAACTAAGAGGAGCACATGCAAGCTAACAGGAGCACATTTAAGTTAGGAGGAGCAAATGCAAGCTAGAAAGAGCACATGTTTGTTAGGAAGAGCACATGCAAGCTAAGATGATCCCATGTAAGTTAGGAGGAGCACATGAAAGCTAGGAGGAGCACATGAAAGCTAGGAGGAGCACATGCAAGCTAGGAGGAGCACATGAAAGCTAGGAGAAACAGATGAAAGCTATGAGGAGCACATGCAAGCTACGAGGAGTCCATGCAAGCTAGGAGGAGCACATGCAAGCTAGGAGGAGCACATGAAAGCTAGGAGGAGCACATGCAAGCTATGAGGAGCCCATGCAAGCTAGGAGGAGCACATGCAAGCTAGGAGGAGCACATGCTAGCTAGAAGGAGCACATGCAAGCTAGGAAGAGTACATGCAAGCTAGGAAGAGTACATGCAAACTAGGAAGAGTACATGTAAGCTAAGAGGAGCCCATGTAAGTTAGGAGGAGCACATGAAAGCTAGGAGGAGCACATGAAAGCTAGGAGGAGCACATGCAAGCTAGGAGGAGCACATGAAAGCTAGGAGGAGCACATGCAAGCTACGAGGAGCCCATGCAAGCTACGAGGAGCCCATGCAAGCTAGGAGGAGCACATGCAAGCTAGGAGGAGCACATGAAAGCTAGGAGAAGCACATGAAAGCTAGGAGGAGCACATGCAAGCTATGAGGAGCCCATGCAAGCTAGGAGGAGCACATGCAAGTTAAGAGGAGCAAATGTAAGCTAGTAGGAGGCACATGCAAGCTCAGAGGAGCCCCCTGCAATCTTAGAGAAGCACATTCAAGCTAAGAGGAGCACATGCAAGCTAGAAAGAGCACATGCAAGCTAGTTATAGCACATGCAAAGTGCACATCATGCAAAGTGGATAAGAAACATTCCCTATGGTCAGTTCCAGAGAGCCAAGCTAAGAGGAGCACATGCAAGCTAGGTGGAGTACATGCAAGCTAGGTGGAGCACATGCAAGCTAGGAGGAGCTCATGAAAGCTAGGAGGAGCACATGAAAGCTAGGAGGAGCGCATGTAAACTATGAGGACCACATGCAATCTAAGATGCGCACATGCAAGCTAAGAGGAGCACATGAGCTAGGTGGAGCACATGCAAGCTAACAGAAGCACATGCAAGCTAGGAGGAGCACATGCAAGCTAAGAGGAGCGCATTTAAGTATATGAAAGCTAGGTGGAGCACAATCAAGCAAAAGAGGAGCACATGCAAGCTAAGATGAGCACATGCAAGCTAAGAGAGCACATGCAAGATAAGAGAGCACATGCAAGCTAAGAAGAGTACTTGAGCTAGGTGGAGCACATGCAAGCTAACAGAAGCACATGCAAGCTAAGAGGAGCACATGCAAGCTAAGAGGAGCACATTTAAGTATATGCAAGCTAGGTGGAGCAGATGCAAGCTAAAAAAAACACATGCAAGCTAAGAGAAGCACATGCAAGCTAATAGGAGCACATGCAAGCTAGGAAGAGTACATGCAAGCTAGGAAGAGTGCATGCAAACTTGGAAGAGTACATGCAAACTAGAAAGAGCACATGGAAGCTAACAGGAGCACATTTAAGTTAGGAGGAGCACATGCAAGCTAGAAAGAGCACATGCAAGTTAGGAAGAGCACATGCAAGCTAAGAGGAGCCCATGTAAGTTAGGAGGAGCACATGAAAGCTAGGAGAAGCACATGAAAGCTTGGAGGAGCACATGCAAGCTAGGAGGAGCACATGAAAGCTAGGAGAAGCACATGAAAGCTAGGAGGAGCACATGCAAGCTATGAGGAGCCCATGCAAGCTAGGAGGAGCACATGCAAGTTAAGAGGAGCAAATGTAAGCTAGTAGGAGGCACATGCAAGCTAAGAGGAGCCCCCTGCAAGCTTAGAGAAGCACATTCAAGCTAAGAGGAGCACATGCAAGCTAGAAAGAGCACATGCAAGCTAGTTATAGCACATGCAAAGTGCACATCATGCAAAGTGGATAAGAAACATTCCCTATGGTCAGTTCCAGAGAGCCAAGCTAAGAGGAGCACATGCAAGCTAGGTGGAGTACATGCAAGCTAGGTGGAGCACATGCAAGCTAGGAGGAGCTCATGAAAGCTAGGAGGAGCACATGAAAGCTAGGAGGAGCACATATGAGGACCACATGCAATCTAAGATGCGCACATGCAAGCTAAGAGGAGCACATGCAAGCTAAGAAGAGTACATGAGCTAGGTGGAGCACATGCAAGCTAACAGAAGCACGTGCAAGCTAGGAGGAGCACATGCAAGCTAAGAGGAGCGCATTTAAGTATATGAAAGCTAGGTGGAGCACAATCAAGCAAAAGAGGAGCACATGCAAGCTAAGATGAGCACATGCAAGCTAAGAGAACACATGCAAGCTAAGAGAGCACATGCAAGCTAAGAAGAGTACTTGAGCTAGGTGGAGCACATGCAAGCTAACAGAAGCACATGCAAGCTAAGAGGAGCACATGCAAGCTAAGAGGAGCACATTTAAGTATATGCAAGCTAGTTGGAGCAGATGCAAGCTAAAAAAAACATATGCAAGCTAAGAGAAGCACATGCAAGCTAATAGGAGCACATGCAAGCTAGGAAGAGTACATGCAAGCTAGGAAGAGTACATGCAAACTTGGAAGAGTACATGTAAACTAGAAAGAGCACATGGAAGCTAACAGGAGCACATTTAAGTTAGGAGGAGCACATGTAAGCTAGAAAGAGCACATGCAAGTTAGGAAGAGCACATGCAAGCTAAGAGGAGCCCATGTAAGTTAGGAGGAGCACATGAAAGCTAGGAGAAGCACATGAAAGCTTGGAGGAGCACATGCAAGCTAGGAGCACATGAAAGCTAGGAGAAGCAGATGAAAGCTATGAGGAGCACATGCAAGCTACGAGGAGTCCATGCAAGCTAGGAGGAGCACATGCAAGCTAGGAGGAGCACAAGCTAGCTAGAAGGAGCACATATAAGCTAGGAGGAGCACATGTAAGCTAGTAGGAGGCACATGAAAGCTAAGAGGAGCCCCCCTGCAAGCTTAGAGAAGCACATTCAAGCTAAGAGGAGCACATGCAAGCTAGAAAGAGCACATGCAAGCTAGTTATAGCACATGCAAGCTAAGAGGAGCACATGCAAGCTAGAAAGAGCACATGCAAGCTAAGAAGAGCACATGCCAGCTAAGAGGAGCACATGCAAGCTAAGAGGAGCACATGCAAGCTAAGAAGAGTACATGAGCTAGGTGGAGCACATGCAAGCTAAGAGGAGCACATTCAAGCTAGGTGGAGCACATGCAAGCAAAAGAGGAGCACATGCAAGCTAAAATGAGCACATGCAAGCTAAGAGAGCACATGCAAGCTAAGAGGAGCACATTTAAGTATATGCAAGCTAGGTGGAGCACATGCAAGCTAAAAAAATGCATGCAAGCTAAGAGAAGCACATGCAAGCTAATAGGAGCACATGCAAGCTAGGAAGAGTACATGCAAGCTAGGAAGAGTACATGCAAACTAGGAAGAGTACATGTAAACTAAGAGGAGCACATGCAAGCTAACAGGAGCACATTTAAGTTAGGAGGAGCAAATGCAAGCTAGAAAGAGCACATGCTTGTTAGGAAGAGCACATGCAAGCTAAGAGGAGCCCATGTAAGTTAGGAGGAGCACATGAAAGCTAGGAGGAGCACATGAAAGCTAGGAGGAGCACATGCAAGCTAGAAGGAGCACATGAAAGCTAGGAGAAGCACATGAAAGCTAGGAGGAGCACATGCAAGCTACGAGGAGCCCATGCAAGCTAGGAGGAGCACATGCAAGCTAGGAGGAGCAGATGAAAGCTAGGAGAAGCACAAGAAAGCTAGGAGGAGCACATGCAAGCTATGAGGAGCCCATGCAAGCTAGGAGGAGCACATGCAAGCTAGGAGGAGCACATGCTAGCTAGAAGGAGCACATGCAAGCTAGGAAGAGTACATGCAAGCTAGGAAGAGTACATGCAAACTAGGAAGAGTACATGTAAGCTAAGAGGAGCCCATGTAAGTTAGGAGGAGCACATGAAAGCTAGGAGGAGCACATGCCAGCTAGGAGGAGCACATGAAAGCTAGGAGGAGCACATGCAAGCTACGGGGAGCCCATGCAAGCTACGAGGAGCCCATGCAAGCTAGGAGGAGCACATGCAAGCTAGGAGGAGCACATGAAAGCTAGGAGAAGCACATGAAAGCTAGGAGGAGCACATGCAAGCTATGAGGAGCCCATGCAAGCTAGGAGGAGCACATGCAAGTTAAGAGGAGCAAATGTAAGCTAGTAGGAGGCACATGCAAGCTAAGAGGAGCCCCCTGCAAGCTTAGAGAAGCACATTCAAGCTAAGAGGAGCACATGCAAGCTAGAAAGAGCACATGCAAGCTAGTTATAGCACATGCAAGCTAGGAAGAGCACATGCAAGCTAAGAGGAGCACATTCAAGCTAAGAGGAGCACATGCAAGCTAGAAAGAGCACATGCAAGCTATTTATAGCACATGCAAGCTAGGAAGAGCACATGCAAGCTAAGAGGAGCACATGCAAGCTAGGAGGAGCACATGCAAGCTAAGAAGAGCACATGAAAGCTAAGATGAACACATGCAAGCTAAGAAGAGCACATGCAAGCTAAGAGGAGCATATGCAAGTGAAAAGGAGCAGATGCAAGTTAGGAGGAGCACGTGAAAGCTAGAAGGAGCACAGGCAAGCTAGGAGGATCACATTCAAACTATGAGTTCAACGTGCAAGCTAAGTTGAGGACATGCAAGCTAAGAGGAGCACATGCAAGCTAAGATGAGCACATGAAAACTGTGAGCAGCACATGCAAGCTAAGATGAGCACATGCAAGCTAAGAGGAGCACATGCAAGCTAAGTTGAGGACATGCAAGCTAAGAGGAGCACATGCAAGCTAAGTTGAGGACATGCAAGCTAAGAGGAGCACATGCAAGCTAAGTTGAGGACATGCAAGCTAAGAGGAGCACATGCAAGCTAAGATGAGCACATGCAAGCTAAGATGAGCACATGCAAGCTAAGATGGACACACTCCTGCTCATCTTCAAATAGGATCTTCTTTTACATCTCTCTCAGGACATTGAAACACTTAGGAAAATTACACAACAAAAGCTCAAAATGATATCAGGCACTGAAGAAAAAGTTGCCAGTCTTTTACATCTCTCTCAGGACATTGAAACACTTAGGAAAATTACACAACAAAAGCTCAAAATGATATCAGGCACTGAAGAAAAAGTTGCCAGTTAGTCAATTATAAAGGGCTGGATTACAAGTGAGGCACAAACGATTGCGCTGGCATTATTGCGATTGTTTGCACCCCCTTTCACTTGCGTTGTCATTACAAGTTGTGAAAATCGCAATTACACTAGGGGTTATTTTGTTAATTAGGTAGTTTGCGTTGTGAGGAGTTGGCGGTTTAGGGGTTAATAGGTTAATTAAGTGTTTTTGTTGTGGGGGTGGCGGTTTAGGGGTTAATTGGTTTATATAGTTGTTTGCGCTGTGGGGGTGGCAGTTTAGGGTTAATATATTTCATTAGTGATGGGGATGTGGAGAGATGGCGGATGTTTAGGTTTTGAATGACATTTTGACATGTGTCGATTTAATTTTTTTTTGTCCAGTTTGGATTTTTACGTGCAAATTCAAAAATGTTTTTATTTTTTGTTACGCGTGCAAGAAGATATACTGGCGTAAGTTACTGGCAACACCAGAAATGTGCAGTTGCGCAAATTTCTGAACCTCACCAGTTTTTTTGACTTACAACAGAATATCATCTGGTGGCACGGGTTATGTGATTCTCCTGATGTGCAAGGAGAAGTTACGGGCGACGGGGGTTTCAGCAGTTGTGCTGAAACTTACGCCACATATGTAATCTCTCCCATAGTTAAAATCTTTATTAAATATGAATGTTGCATAAATATGTTTTATCATGTTTTCATCTACTTAACAAAGGGCTCTAATGCACTTATATATGTCTATATGTTGAACAAATGCAAATCACTAAAGCTTACTACTAAAATGCACCACCTACAGGGAATAAATTCTATATATATATATATATATATATATACATGCACAGAAAGCAATATTTAAAACTTTAGATTCTTACAAAAATGTATTTATCTATACCTATTCACTGATACAGCACACTATACAGCTATAGTATTATTTTTAACAGACAGATATCTCTATCTATTGGTGGTTGAATCAAGACATCTACCAGAAAAAAAGGACATTAATAACCATTTTTTAGGGGAAAGAACAATAGGATTAACACAAAGGACTCCAGGAAAACAAAAAAGAATCATGGAGCCCGAAAGAGAGGATGTAGAGGAGGAGTGGGTATCAGAACCAAAGAAGAGGAATATAGTCAGGATATTTTCAATATATCATCGAGAGTACTCACTAGTGAAAAAAATAGATTGCTTAAAAAAGGTTTATCTTTTGCCCCTGCAAAAGATCCAGATATCTTTGAAATATATATAGACCTACAAAAATTTGTAAGGAAATTGACTCTGCAGAGACATTTTGCAAAAGGGGAAATAGATATTGAAACCAGTAAAGACAAAGGGGAGACACTAAATGAATCAAAAGATGAGTAAATGGTTGAAACAATAGAGGACTTGGGAAATAGAGATGATAAGGTGGATGAAACACTTTTACTTGAGATTCTGGAGGAATTAGAAATGGAGGCAAATTAAATTCCAATTTGCCATACAGATCTGAAAAAGAAATCAACATTATATCCTCTAAAATCACAGGGAGGATATATCCCTGTGTTTGCATTCCTTAAGGAAAAATAATTGGAACATATCTGTAAATACAAGAAAAATAATAAGTACAATCCAAGAAATCTTATCCTTGCAGAAAATAGAGCTTCTACAAGCTCTGAAAAACAATAGAGATATTGTGATCCGAACTGCTGATAAAGGCAAGGAGGGGTGATCCAGGACAGGGGGGACTATTTGAAGGAAGCATTTAGACTCCTAGGAGACAAACAAACATACAAGGTCTTAGGTCAGAAGCTGATGGAAAAAAAATAAGATAGAATATGATCTTTTGATTATGGATGGGAGGAGAGATGAGATATTAAATGAACGTGAATATCCGTTTCTCAAAATTCCTCACCCAGTATTTATAATTTATTACCATCTACCGAAGGTTCACAAGAGCTTAGTAGACCCCCCAGGGAGACCTATAGTCTCAGGGATAGAGGGTCTTACTTCAAACTTATCTGAATATGGGGGCCATATCTTAAAACTAATGGTACCATGCCTTAGATCATATGTGAGGGACACTCCACACATGTTAGATCTATTAAAACAAGAGTGGAGGGGTGACTACATCTGGCTTACCATGGACGTCAGTGCCCTCTACACCTATATACCACATGATCTAGGCATAGTGGCAGTAGAATATTTTTTCAATAAAGCCAAATGTATCATTGAGGATCAAAAATATTTTGTTAAGAAAAGTATAGATTTTATTCTGAAGAAAAAAAAAATTCTTTTTCGAAGATAAATATTTCCTACAAACCACCGGCACAGTAAAGGGCATGAAATTTGCGCCCGATTTGGTCAATTTATACATGGGCTGGTGGGAGTATTTATTTATCTTCAGTGACAAAAATCCATTTAAACATAGAATAATCAGATGGTTTAGATATATAGACGACATTCTGAAGATGAAGCAACAAATCTGGTTAAATATGTGAATCAGAACACTTCAAATCTCCCACTCACCCATACAATCGATAAAAATAAGACTACATTTCTGGACCTGGAACTGATGCATAGGGGGGAGGAGGTTGTCACGAAATTATATAGAAAAGAGACAGATACAAACGGTGATCTACATGCACAAAGTGCACATCATGCAAAGTGGATAAGAAACATTCCCTATGGTCAGTCCCAGAGAGCCATGAGGAATTGTACAGATGAGGAAGCCTACGAGAAGGAAGCAGAGATAATAAATATGAGTTTTGCAGCTAAGGAATATCCATTGAAATTAATAGAACAAGCAAGAGAAAGGGCCAAAATGCAGAAAAATAAAAGTACAGATCAGAAACAAAACAGGTTAAACTTTGTCACCAAATATAACAATGCACATCGAGGAATTTAAAGAGCCCTAAAGAAACACTGGTCTGTGCTATTGCAAGACCCTATTCTGAGAGACATTATTCCAGAGAAAAATAGGGTTATTTATAAGAAAAATCAATCAGTAAAAAATATGGTTGCCCCAAGCAAACTGAGGAAGGGAAAGAGGTAGTAATTGGATGAGACAACAAACAAAGGGGTTCTTTAAATGTGGAAGAGTAGGGGGTACATGTTGAACCCATATACACCAAGAGAATAAACACTTTTTCTCCACTATGGACGGCACATGACATGAAATACAGGAACTAAAGAATTGTAAATCCAAATATGTTGTTTGCCTTCTAGAATGTTCATGTGGGAAAAAGTATGTGGGGAGAACGAAAAGGAGAGTAAAGTACAGATTGACTGAGCATCTCAGAATTATAGAAATAGGACTCCTCACCCATGGAGTGTCAGCCCATTTTTCGGCGGTACATGGAAGGGATCATGGTAGTTCGAAACATCAAGGCAATTGAACATGTTAAAAGAAATAAAAGGGGAGGTGATTGCCTTAGATACCTCAGAAAGAGAGAGAGACAAACTGGATCCACACATTGGGTACAATAGAACCACAGGGAATGAATAGAGAAGTGGTTCTGGCAGTGGTAGGGAATTGAAGACACCGACCCCTGACCCGGGGAAGAGTATCCTGGACATGGATAGATGATATTCTGTGGTTCATAGTTGCAAGAAGTTATTGTAGAAATCATAGAGAGTAAGCATATGAATAAAATATTTTGTGACTTCAATGGAAACATAAATTGATACTGTGACTATTGGTTAATAGGAGTAGCTGCAGCATTGATGCAATAAATATAGCAATGTAAGATGTTCAGGCTTCAGAGTAAACTGGTAAAAGATTGTGACTCATGGATGCAAAGACCTACTGCAGGTTCACATTACTTAATAGTATTTAAAGCTGTAAGTAGAGTTTCACAGGTGATAGACAAATTGCAAGTTTAAGGCATTAAATACTGATTGTGCATATATTGGAAAATCAAAGGAGAACTGTTTAACTGAACACATAGATGCAGAGTTCTGAATAGATTAACATGCTTGCAGGAGGATATTTCAACTATGATAACTTGTAGCAGAGAAAAGTTGTAAAGTTTTGAGTATGATGCTGTTGTAGCAATTTGAGAGATTATAACCAATTGTTGTAATTTAGAAATAGTTCAGAGATTTTTAAGTAGCAGAGTTCAGGAAACAAAAGGATTTTTATGGATATTTGTGCTTAGATGAGTTTAAGCATAGCTGAAGGAAAGGCTGTAGTTTGTATATGCTGGTAAAATCCATAATGGAAACAGTCACAGACCTCTGTTGTTTCTGGAACAACACTTCAATACTAATGCAATGCACATTGGGCCTGAGATAATTTAAAAGGAGGCTGAGGGAATCATGTGCATGAATGATTAGTTAATTTGGCAGGTAAGCAGATACTGCCCATACAGTATGAATGTCAGTAGCAGGGAAGGCAGTCTTAAAGGGACAGTGATATCAGGCAGGCATATGTTACAGAGCCCCCTCCTTAAAGGCGACTTCTGGGTGCCCAATGCAATCCAAATGGAGAGAGAACAACAATGACATGGAAAGCCGGTAGTAGCCGCATGGAGGTAGTGAGTCCAATCCAAAATCAAGAAAGGAGGGTTGGAGATTTCTTGAAAAAGCAAAATAACAATGCGAAGGCCATGGATTTCAAGTATCAAAAGATCTTGAAAATGATGAGAGCAAAACTTGAAGTCATCTTTCTTGTAGTCATGAGGATGCTTGAACGTAAGATACAATGAGCTTCCAACCCCGGAATCATCCTCAGGGTTGATAGGCAAATGTACTTCATGACAGATGACCATGTACACAGCCAATGAAAAGGCAGCCAGTCCTAGACATACGAATAGGCTTTCCTCAACTTCAGAAATAGAGATGCAGCATTCTGGATTGTAAACCAGATTATCCACTTTTGGATCAGAGATTTGAGTTCCCTCAGAATTAACCCTTTGGCTGAGGATTAGATATACTCCAAAAGAAAACGCTATAGCCACTCCTAGCCAAGAGATGGTAGTGTAGAATGCAAGATTTGACCAGTTCTTGCCATCTTCTGGTTCAATATTAAAGGTGTCCTCACTAAGATCAGGTAAAGAAATGCCCACGCTAGGGCAAGGTTCAGGAATACCCACATAAGGGCAAGGTTCATGAATATCCTCAGTAGGATTAGGAAAAGGAATGCCCATGCAAGAGCAAGGTTCAGGAATATCCGCAGTAGGATCAGGTACAGGATTGCCCACTCCAGGGCAAGGTTCAGGAATATTCTCAGTAGTATCAGGTAAAGGAATGCCCATGGCAGGGCAAGGTTCAGGAATATCCTCAGTAGGATCAGGTACAGGATTTCCCACTCCAGGGCAAGGTTCAGGAATATCCTCAGTAGGATCAGGTAAAGGAATGTCCATGCCAGGGCAAGGTTCAAGGACAGAAGAACTGAGGACAGGTGTGCCAATCTCAAGGCTTTATTCATGGACAACAGTCTTGAAGACTGGTATGCCCTCATTAGGGTTAGAAACATGAGTGTCCAAATTTGGGACAGTTGCAGAGATACTTTTACTGGGATTAGGTTCAATTATAGAAAAAGAAAAAGAACCCAATTTAGATCCAGGAACCATACTTTCTTCAGAGCAGAGGACAAGTCTTTCTTCAGGGTTCACAAACGAGGAATTTACAGGACCCACTTTTGAGCCAAGAACCATACTCGCTTCTGAGCAGAGGCATGGCTATCTTCAGGATCAAGTATTATTACACCCATTTCTGGGTTAAACAAAGGAATACCCATACCAGGGTCAAAAACAGGAGAGTCCATCTTGATGCCAGATTTAGTAGTATCATCATGGGAAACAGGGACAGGAATGGCCACTGGGGAATCTTGTTGAAAAACTTTAGTACATGATTCAGGGTCAAGAACGTCCACTTTGGGGTTAGGTTCAATAACTTCAGTACATGATTCAGGGTAAAAAATGTCCTCTTGGGAACTAGGTTCAATAATATCCTTACAGGGTTCAGTATAAGGAATTCCTGTACAGGGAACAGATGTAGTAGAAAATGTAGGTTGATGCGAAGTATTGCCGAAGGAAAAGATTTTCTTAGATGCAGTAACAGAAGAACTTTGAGAAGGTGGAGTGTACTGAAATATGTCACTTTTGAGGTAGATGCAGAGAAATTGTGACATAAGATTCTGACTGAGAAGTTTTCTGGGGTTCAGCAGGCATACTTATTTGAGTTTGAATTTCAGGGCTAAATTCTCCAGGGACTACCTCTGGAAAACTGAAAGGTTGTATATCTGGAACAAAGTGATCTTTTGCTTCTAGCACAGGGTTTACAGATATTGAGGCAGCATGAGAGGGATGTAAGGAATCAGTAGTGGAAAGCAGTGTTTGTAATTGTAGACTTTGAGAAGAGATACCATTAAATGCTTCAAAAACAGAATGATGGGGACTAAAGACAACATCCAGCTTGGTGTGGAGAGTATCATGAGGCAAGAGAGGATCTGGCACAACAGAAACTGAAACAGGAGATTCAGGCTGAGTTTCCTCTTTACACTTCAGAGTTTCTGTAGGCAGAAAGATTTTCTTTTTCTTTTCTTTAGAGAGCTTAGATAACTGAGATTTCTTCCCAATATGAGGCTTCTTAGGGTGGTGCCACTGTGGCCTGGAGTACCTTATATCAGTTTGAGAACAGAAATCCTCTTCATCACTGGATGCATAATTCTGAGATAAAAAATCAGCATAGTTCTTGAGGGGACCATTTATCCAAACAGCAGTCTGTAAACCAGATGTCTCTTCTTCCAGCTCTGAATCTGTCCAATCTACAGAATCTCTGGTAATATCAGAAATAGGAAGATCAGTATTTCCATGAGAGGTTTCATGATGGGAGCTGTCTGCAGCATCTATATTGTAAATATAGCATCCAAGGATGTCATTTATAGCCAATAGGTTGAGATTTTGTCTGAGTTTGTGGCAAATTAAAGTTGTGCTCATACCAGTCTAATGCCAATTCAGCTGGATCTGTGAAGTCATCCTCCTCGTTAACATATTCAGACTCAGAGTCAGTATCACCAGGATGGGAATCACAAACAGAGAAAATGGTATCTGGAACAGTGGTCCTGTCTCTTTAAAGATCTGATTTTTTTTCTGCTGAATCTATGAATACATTCTCTTCAGTTACATAGTCAGACTCAGAATCAGTTTCACCAAGTTGGAAATCACAAATATGAGGAGTATATGAAATTCTAGAAAAGTGGTTCTGTCTCTTTAAATCATTAAAGATCTGAAGTTTTTCTGCTGAATCTATGGATACCTTCTCGTCATTTTCATAGTCAGATTCAGAATCAGTTTCACCAAAATAGGAACCACGAACATGAGTAGAGGATACTCTAGAATGGAAGTACTGTGTCTTTAAATTTTTAAAAGTATGAATCTTCTGTTTTTCCTTTAGGGATAGCTTGGGTCTGAGATAGCTTGTAATTTTTTATTTTTCTTCCAGGGTCGGAGCATCCACTACCACTGCGGAGTCCTATTTTAGGCATTAGTATTCTGTCAGGTTTCGGTGTATATGCGCTCAGGATACAGACCCTCAGGGCAGTGTTAGGGAATTGGAAACACTGACCCCTGACCCGGGGTAGAGTATCCTGGACATGGATAGATAATATTCTGTGGTTCATAGTTGCGAGAAGTTATTGTAGAAATCATAGAGAGTAAAGCATATGCATATAATATATTGTGACTTCAATGGAAACATAAATTGATACTGTGATTAATGGTTAATAGGAGTAGCTGCAGCATTCATGAGATAAATATAGCAATGTAAGATGTTCAGGCTTCAGAGTAAACTGGTAAAAGGTTGTGACTCATGGATGCAAAGACTTATTGCAGGTTCACATTACTTAATAGTATTTAGAGCTGTAAGCAGAGTTGCACAGGTGATAGACAAATTGCAAGTTTAAGGCATTAAATACTGATTGTGCATATATTGGAAAATCACAGGAGAACTGTTTAACTGAACACATAGATGCAGAGTTCTGAATAGATTAACATGCTTGCAGGAGGATATTTCAACTATGATAACTTGTAGCAGAGAAAAGTTGTAAAGTTTTGAGTATGATGCTGTTGTAGCAATTTGAGAGATTATAACCAATGCATTGTTGTAATTTAGAAATAGTTCAGAGCTTGTTAAGTAGCAGAATCCAGGAAACAAAAGGATTTATATGGATACTTGCGATTAGATGATTTTAAGCATAGCTTGAAGGAAAGGCTGTAGTTCGTATATGCTGGTAAAATCCATAATGGAAACAGACCTCTGCTGTTTCTGGAACAAAACTTCAATACTAATGCAATGCACATTGGGCCTGAGATGATTTAAACAGAGGCTGAGGGAATCAGGTGCATGAATGATTAGTTAATTTGGCAGGTAAGTTGAATGCAGATACTGCCCACACAGTATGAATGTCAGTAGCAGGGAAGGGAGTCTTAAAGGGACAGTGATATCAGGCAGGCATATGTTACACAGCCTTTATAGATTCATAATGATTATGATTATGATTATTATCATTTATTTATGAGGGTTCTTAGATATATATAGGGTTCTTTTTTATATATATATATATACATACATATTTGGTCATCTTTTCATATATTGCATGAGAGTAAAAGCGAACCAGATATGAATATACCCACTTGGCTACTTCATCTATTAAAATGTTTTAACAAATAGTTTAGGGAAATTTCCCAAAGATTAGAGTGAGTATGCACATATGTAATAGTATATCCATTGTAGAAGCACTTTGGTTAAAAATATAATTATGGATACGGTTTCACTCTCTATGCATTATGTGTAGGACTAATCTAAATGAAAAGATAATGCATTAATCAAAAAGCATAAAATAATGCATGTATCTATTCCTCCCCAGTGATGTGTATATATATATATATATATATATATATATATATATAAGAAAACGTTTTTTTCATCTAATCCAAAATCAATTCATGAACCACTAATGGTAAATGTATTCTGTTATCTTTTTAAACATGGATTGTAAAGGTTTTTATTCATTTTTTAGAATTAATTTATTTATGTGTATTTTTATATATTTATACCAATTCATGTGTATCAAGTTTATATTCTAAATAGAGAAGAAGCACTATAGAGCACAAAATAAAAAAAATAAGAACGTGTTATTCTTTACCTTAACATTATCTCTCAGAAACAGGAAATCCGTAACAAAAGCCCTATAAAAGAAAGGTGTCAAGGTATGTGGGCATGCCTCTGACAAAGTGGGGAAGAGCCCCATGAAACGCGTTAGGCCATTCCCACATTGACGGACGCTTGCAACCAACAGACACACAGCGTTCCAGGGGGCTTGTGAACATCTGTTGTGTTCTGGTTATTGGTAGCAGTCCTGTTGTTTTTAGTGTCCTTAAAAGACAATTTGGTGTGGACTTACACAGCAGTCATGGACCCAGAGCCCCTGCTATACCTTGATTGATTACGTTGTGCAAACGGATGCAGAGGGGAGCAATACAGCTGTTCCTGCTGACAAGCACAGACAGGAAGTTTTGGTAATAAGACTGGGAGACTCTGAGTTTCCATAAAGAAAGACTGGACTGTGTGGTCCACCCATTGTTGTGCTGTTAGAATACCTCATAAGATTGAGGTCAAAGAGTGTGAGTGAGATTTTATTGTGTGCCAATAAAAGGTGTCTTAGATCATTTCTTGCGCTCCTGTCTCCTTTCTCCTTTTTGCATATGTCTATATGTGTGTAGATATATATTTACATGTTTATATGTGTATATATGACTGTAAATACATATATACACATGTAAATACATTAATATATATGTACATATGTATATACAGACAAAAACATATTTAGCAATGTGTCAGTATGTATCTCAATGTTAAAGTCCTTTTGTGGCTTTATTTCTCTAACACCCGAAGATCTCATATCTTTGAGCCTTTAAAACTTTTGTGTGCAATATTTTTTTTAATATATTTTTTAATAGACAGTCACCTAGATTACGAGTTTTGCGCTAAACAGGGTGCGAAATTACCGCCAAAAAAGTTGCATTATTTCACCCTCCATAGCGCTGCCATTACGAGTTACTGAAAAGCCTCCTTGTGCGTGCGATATGGTGGCATTAAGCTCCATACCGTACAAAATCCAAGGGCTGCTTGGACGTGCTCATGCATGCTTTCCCCCATAGACATTAATGGGGAGAGAGTGTTAAAAAAAAACTAACACCTGCAATCGCAGAATGAAAATTCTCCGTAACGCAACCCCATTGATGTCTATGGGGGAAAAAAGTTGCGTTTAAACCTAACACCCTAATATAGAACCCTAGTCTAAACACCCCTAATCTGCTGCCCCCAACATCACCGACACCTAAATAAAGTTTTTAACCCCTAATCTGCCGCTCCCGACATCGCTGACACTAATAAATGTTATTAACCCTATTTCGCTGCTCTCCGACATCACCGCCACTATAATAAAGTTATTAACCCCTATTACGCCACTCCCCGACATCATCACCATTATAATAAAGTTATTAACCCCTATTCCGTCGCTCCTTGACATCACAGACACTACATCTCCGCAGCTAAATAAACCTATTAACCCCATAACCTCCGGCCTCCCAGATCTCTGCAGCTAAATAAACCTATTAACCCCCTAAACCGCCAGCCCCCCGCAATGCAAAACACTAAATTAAAATATTAACCCCTAAACCTAACACACCCCTAACTTTAAATTAAAATTACAATATAACTATATTTAAAAAAATAAAAAAACTTACCTGTGAAATAAAAAAAAATAAGTTTAAACTATAAATTAACTTAACATAAATATTCTAATAAAATAAAAAAAAAAATACTTCTTAAAAAATCTAAATTTAAAATTAAAAAAAAACCTAACACTACTAGAAAAATTAAAACATCTAAAATTACAAATAATAATAAACACTAAATTACGAAAAATAAAAAACACTAAGCTTACAAAAAATAATAAACAAAATTATCAAAAATATCACAACAATTACACCTAATCTAATAGCCCTATAAAAATATAAAAGCCCCCCTAAAATAAATAAAAATAATAAAAAAAAAAGCATCCCTTAGCCTACAATGAACTACCAATATCCCTTTAAAGGGCCTTTTGTAGGGCATTGCCATAAGTTAAACAGCTCTTTTACCTGTAAAAAATAAAAAGTCCTCCCAACAGTAAAACCCACCACCCAACCGACCCCCCAAATTAAAAAAACCTAACTCTAAAAAAACCTAAGCTACTCATTGCCCCTAAAGGGGCATTTGTATGAGCATTGCCCTTAAAAGGGCATTCAGCTCTTTTTCATTGCCCTTAAAAGGGCATATAGCTCTGTTTCAAAAGCCCAAACCCTAATCTGAAAAAAAACCACCCCAAAAAATAAAACAAATACCTAACACTAACCCCAGAATATCTACTCACGGTTGCTTAAAGGGCCATAATACCCAAATGTTTAAACACTTGAAAGTGATGCATCATAGCTGTAAAAAGCTGACTAGAAAATATTTCCTGAACATCTCTATGTAAAAAAGAAAGATATTTTACCTCAAAAGTTCCTCAGTAGCCACCTCCTATTGTAAAGGATTTCTAAGCAGCATTTTAGTGTGTCTGTCCTAGGACAGCTGAAGGGATGAGCCTCGTGCACTCTCATATTATTTCACCAATCAGGTAAAGGAAGCTTACTATGAAATCTCATGAGAGTTAAGTCAAATCTCATGAGATCACAGTAAGAGTTCATGTCCTCAGCACTGCTGATGCTGATTGGCTGCTGTTCATTTCTTCATTTTTTTTTTACCTGCAGCTGGGAGCAGTTGAAGTATAACTTTTTACACAGAACATACTCTGCTAAGCTGAGGAGATTGTGAGGTAAAATATCTTCCTTTTTTACATAGAGATGCTCAGGTGATATTTTCCTGTCAGCTTTTTACAGTTATAGTGCATCAGTTTCAAGTGATTTAGCATATGAGTATTATGTCCCTTTAAGTCCTGACATCCAGGCGGCAAGAAGTCTTCATCCAGGCAGTGACTTCTTCATCCATTCGCGGGGGTGTCTTCTATCTTCATCCCACCTGGGTGGCAAAGACATCCAGCACGGAGTGTCCTCTTCATAGGTCCCCGCCGTACACTGAAGTTTCAATGCAAGGTAGCCGTTTAAAAATTGCGTACCTTGCATTCCTATTGGCTGATTTGATTCTTCAAATTCAAATCAGAAAATAGGACAATTGCTTCTAAAATCGTATTGGCTGTTCAAAACAGCCAATAGGATGAGAGCTACTGAAATCCTATTGGCTGATTTGAACATGGATGAAGATGTCGCCGTCTGGATGGAGATGGATGTCGGGACTTCAGGAACCGTGAGTGGATATTCTGGGGTTAGTGTTAGTTTTTTTTGGGGGGTTTGGGTGTTTTTTTATTTAGATTAGGGTTTGGGCTTTTGAAAAAGAGCTAAATACCCTTTTAAGAGCAATGAAAAAAAACTGAATGCCCTTTTAAGGTCAATGCCCATACAAATGCCCCTTTAGGGGCAATGGGTAGCTTAGGTTTTTTTAGAGTTAGGTTTTTTTTTATTTTGGGGGGTTGGTTGGGTGTTGGGTTTTACTGTTGGGGGGACTTTGTATTTTTTTACAGGTAAAAAAACTGTTTAACTTAGGGCAATGCCCTACAAAAGGCCCTTTTAAGGGATATTGGTAGTTTATTGTAGGCTAGCGGGTGTTTTTATTTGGGGGGGGGGGCTTTTTTATTTTTATAGGGCTATTAGATTAGGTGTAATTGTTTTTATTTTTGATAATTTCCTTTATTATTTTTTTTAAGCTTAGTTTTTTTTATTTTTCGTAATTTAGTGTTTATTATATTTTGTAATTTTATATTTTTTGATATTTTTCGGAGTGTTAAGTTTTTTTAAATTTGTAATTTAGATATTTTAATTGGTAGTATTTTTTTATTTTATTAGAATAGTAAGGTTAGGTTCATTTATAGTTTAATGTTAGCTTTATTTTTATTTCACAGGTAAGTTTTATTTATTTAAATATAGTTATATTGTAATTTTTATTTAAAGTTAGGGGGTGTTAGTTTTAAGGGTTAATAGTTTAATTTAGTGTTTTGCGATGTGAGGGAGGCGGCGGTTTAGGGGTTAATAGGTTTATTTAGTGGCGGAGATGTGGGAGGCCGGAGGTTTAGGATGTTAATAGGTTTATTTAGTTGCAGAGATGTGGGAGGCCGGAGGTTTAAGGGTTAATGACTTTATTATACTGGCGGTGATGTCGGGGAGCGGCGGAATAGGGGTTAATAACTTTATTATAATGGTGGTGATGTTGGGGAGCGGCAGAATAGGGGTTAATAATTTTTATTAGTATCAGCGATGTTGGGAGTGGCAGGTTAGGGGTTAATTAATTTATTTAATAGTCGCAATGTGGGTGGGCGGCAGATTAGGGGTTAAAAAGTTTTAAAAAGTGTTTGCGATGCGGGAGGGTGACGGTTTAGGGGTTAATAGGTAGTTTATGGGTGTTAGTGTACTTTGTAACACTTTAGTTATAAGTTTTGTGAAACATTTTTGTGGCGTAAAATCCATAACTACTGCCCTCAGATGGCGGTATGGATCATATGGGTATAGGCTGTAACGCAAGCTTTTTAGTCTCACCGCACTACCTGTTATACTGGCGCTATTAAAATCCCATGCAAAAAATGTCATGGACATTGTATTACAGGCTAAAATTTTTGCGGTATAGCTATACCGACACAACTCGTTATATGCGTTACCGGCTATTACGCTGGAATTGCCATTTTTTTCAGCGTTAAGAGCCGTAACACAAAACTCGTAATCTACCTGAGTGTTAATATGAGTGTAACTTTACTTGTTAATGTATTTTGAAGTGTTTTGTGTAACTTTTTTGCTTCGGAAAACAGTTAACCACAGCTCTGTAAAGATTTTTCGGTCATCAGCGACGTCCATCTGACATGGAGGTCCTCTTCATCTTCCGCCACACACTGAAGATTGAATGCAAGGTACCTCTTTTTTATAGGGGTACCCTTGCATTCCTATTGACTGAAAAAATCAAATTAGCCAATAGGATGAGAGCTGCTTACATCCTATTGGCTGATTTGATCAAAGACGTCTGTATTTTCTGTAATGGGGAGTTGATTGCTATGTGGGGGGATAGCGGTTTAGGTATTAATAGTTTAATTAGGTGTTCGCGATGTGGGGGGGGATGGTGGTGGTTTACGAGTTAATAACTTTCATTAGTCATTGTGATGTGGGGGGATGATGGTTTAGAGGTTAATACATTTTATTAGTGATTGTGATGTGGGGGGATGGTGGTTTAGGGGTTAACTTTTATTGATGATTGCTATTTGGGGGATGGCGGTTTAGGGGTTGATATTGCACATGCGTTAGGTGTTTGATAAGGCTTCCAGGGATTTACAGTGCTTTTTTTAGTGAGCACAAGGCTTGTTGCACTTGCCTATGTGTGGCGAGATAAAAATGGAGTAAAATATTGCCATTCTGCGCGCGTAAGTCCTTGCGCTGCATATGTGGTACTGACTGGCAATGCCAGTTCTATGTTAGTTTATGGGAGTTAAAAATGTGCCCAACATGTAAAATATACGCACGTAAATTGTCTGCTGCGCCAGGTATGTGATCGCCCGATTAGACAAAAAATTGGCCGCGCTGTGTTTTGCTTTCAACGCCAACGATGTGATCGTGCCCTATGTATTAACTGTAAATATTTTACATTTGCTAATGGGAATATGCTATGTTGTTTTCATGATTGGTGTTTTCTGAACTCTATTGGCTTCTATGGGGAATGCAAAAATGCGATTGTTTTTTCTCCATTGATTTCTATGAGGGAATACATGCACGCACACACGCCTGAAGAAACAGCTAAACACAGCTGAAAAACGCGTTTAGTTTGTTTTACTTTATATTTTAATATTAAAATCTTTTAGTAGTATCTGCCTTGTACTACTCATCTTTTCTCGCTGCAATCTGGGACTTTTGTAATACAACCTTCCTTTCCCCTGGGAGACCATAGGAGATTAGTCAGCCGGGGCCTACAAACATCCAACCTGATAGATTTGCACTTCCTGTTAGTGCTTATCCAAATGTGAGTACTTTACTTGTTTTCCACATACTGTTTTGGTAACACCATTGATCTGCACCATTGGGCGAACCAACCTCCTATTGAGGGTCCTGTAAGACAGTCAGCTGGAGACTGAGACCCAACCTGCTAGATTAGCACTTTCATACAGTGCTTTTCGTTTGTGAGTACCTTTTCACTATAACTTAAGAACCTTTACCACCTGTTACCATTTCTCTGAACCATGAGGCACTCTTCTTTGTTTCATTCATTGGGACCGATTTATTAAAGTGCGAGCGGACATGATACGATGTAGCGTATCATGTCCACTGCACACCGATAAATGCCGACAGCATACGCTGTTGGCATTTATCATTGCACAAGCAGTTCTGGTGAAGTGCTGGTGCAATGCCGCCCCCTGCAGATTTGCGGCCAATCACAGGGGGTGTAAATCAACCCTTTTGTATAGGATCGGCCGGATTGTTGTCCGCAGCCTCAGAGCTGTTATGGTGCAGCGGTCTTTATTGGGAGCTTGATAATTCAGCCCCATAGAACGCACACACGCACACCTAATCTAAGTTTGGATTTTTGCCCTAATCGGGTTACCGCTTGTGCAAAATAAGTAAGTTTTTAACTTGTAATACGAGCGCAACCCAACTAGCGCAAAAAGCTTAACTCTAGCGAAGTTTTCACAATCGAATATATGAATATAAAAATAATTCATCTATTAGACTATCCCATGGCATGAAATAAGCAATGACTATAGGCATAAATGACGACCATGCAAAATGCTACACAATTATAACTCTATTCATTATATAATCTAAGTTATTATATATATAATACAACTGGATTATTTTATTAACTATATTCCTCAATTTACACAATATAAGTATGTTTCTACCTTGCATGAAAATATTTGAAATATGTTAAACTGTGAGAACTGCAAAATATGTGTTTGTCTTTTGTGTTAGTATTTATTGAACACTGTATTAACGCAAAGATTGTCACATGACATCTCTAATTTAGATTTAAAGGGACATGAAACCCAAATGATTTCTTTCATCATTCAGATAGAGCATGTGAATTTAAACAACTTGCCAAGTTACTTCTATTATCTAATTTGCTTTGTTCTCTTGATATAATTTGTTGAATAGGATACCTAGGTAGGCTCGGGAGCTGCTGATTGGTGTCTGCCCATATATGTCTCATCTTATTGGCTCACCCAATGTGTTAAGTAGCTCCCAGTAATGCTTTGATGCTTCTTTGACAAAGGATAACAAGAAAATGAAGCAACTTAGATAATAGAAGTAAACTGCAAAGTTGTTAAAATTGTATTCTCTATCTGAATCATGAAATAAACATTTTAGGTTTCATGTCCCTTTATACATATATGATCATAACACCTCAAACTATTCAATGTTGTCAATGTTGTGTCCATTTTAAAACAAAAGTACCAAAAAGTCCCACACACTATGAGTAAAAACTGTGCGACCCTGGAGGCCGAGTTACCGCGTCCAGTCCTTGGGGGTGATCTGTTTCTGGTCTGGCCTCTTGGCACAGGATACTATCGGTCCTTATTCATCGGGGACCCTTCTTTTTATCCTGCGATACCTTATCGCCCGTGGTGCCCAGGAACTCCATGAGTCTGCCAGCTGTATGTCACTGTACTGACTACGCCCTCTTCAGACGCGTGTGGCTCACTTGATTGGTCATTGGTCCTGGACGTCACCGCCTGGTATGTGCTCTGGTCCAATCCAAGGAGGGAGGGGGGAGGAGGCAATCCAAAAAAAAAAGTGCTGAGAGTTTCAGGTGGATGGCCATTGAAAGTGTTCCCGTTCCCCCAAGAGGAGGGGACAGAGATAGGGCCTTGGGCAGACAGGAGGTGTTCTGGATCTTCAAGTTGAAGACCAGAACACCTTCAGGGTTATTAAACTCTGCTTTTGACCTGATAAACTATTGGCACTAGTTCACCATATTGTCAAAAATTGTAGCTATTTGCTCACTTCATGAAATGAGGAATCACCTAACTGTACATGTATCCAATGACCCCTAAAACTTGAAATTGTAGGTTACTTTACCTATTTATACAACACATGCTACCTCATTCTATGTTATCTACACACCGTATCAGGATCTCTAGTTTCAGGATGTCCCAGGGTATATAGTTTATTAACAGCCCAAATAGGGAACAGAAGGGATAGCTCTTTATGTTGGTTTATTAAATAGGGTTCCTATTCTCCTGTAGACAGACCTCCATTTCCGCACAATACCTTGAGTTCCACTCTACAGGCTACTAATAATTAGGCATACGGACTATAAGTTCTGAGTAGTTCTAGGATAGCTTAGCAAAGATATGTAACTGAGGGGACCACAGATAGCATTGGCTCACAAAGCGGTTGATTGTAGACAATATATTCATAATATACGGGTAGTTTTCACCCGTTATAGATGCCATAGCAGTATTTACATTCCTCTCTTGCCTCTACAAGAGTGTATGTCATTCAGTACACTTAACATTGTTTGCGAAGGAGCGTTTACTTTACCGCAATGAAGTACATGGAATATGTTTATCTAGTAATGTGTACTCTTAAATAAGTGTTGATTGTAGACAAATAAAACCCCAGGAAAAGTGTGTATGAATTTGTAAATAGGAATCTATCAATGAAATAGACCCGTATGTCTATATATGTGTAACTTGCTTGTAATTGCCAATGAGCAGGGATTGGCTCAACTGGTTGTCCAATGGGATGAGGGCTAGCCCTTGAAAAAGGGCGCTTGTTTTTACAATTTTTATAAGCTAAGACTACGGCTGAAGAGCAGAAAAGGGTCAGCTGTTTTGCACCTTCTATCATACATCTGGACAACCAGCTGCTGTCAGTGTTCTCTGAAGCATTGCCAAGAAGTCTTATGTCACATTTATGAACTTTATGCTTTATTATATCAAGCGTTATTTTGGAAATAAACGCTGTATTCTTCATCTGCCAGTGCTCCTGTCTCCTCATTTTGTATTTATTCCATTTTAAAACACACACACTTTTTACTTACCCATCTAAGCTCCATATGCTCACACAAAGTAAACTATATGCACAATAGTCATGAATAACAAATGCACTTAAACTAATGGTCATATATGAGGAAATTCACCACCTCCAACCTGTTAAAGAGGAAAGAGTGATGCAAGATATGAGTCATGAGAATTATTAGTGAATGTTGCATAAACATTAATTCATATCCTAATTGCTATAGTGGAACAGTCTGATGATCCAAGTGCCATATTGGGCAATCTATGGCTCCCAGGATGTCGGGCATTCCTCCTCATCCATACATTTTCTTTCTCCATCTCTGTTGTATCTTAGAGGTATTGGTATGGACCTCTGGCATCTCATCTATGAAGCCACCATGAAAGACGTTAGAATCTTAGAAAAATGAACAGGTCCATTTTGCTAAAAATTCCCTCAGATTAATGAAAACTGCCAGAGACCAGAAAGTGCATACAGGTCAACATTCTTTCTAACCTAGGTATCACCCTGTAACATAGTAACATAGTAGATGAGGTTGAAAAAAGACTGAAGTCCATCGAGTTCAACCTATACTAATCTAAAATATATACAAAAAGCTCCAGTTAAGATTAAATAATCCCAATAAAAGGTGACCCATTTAATACTAGCAATCATATCCATAAATTTTGTTTATAGACAGAAATGTATCCAAATACTTTTTAAATGTATCTAGGGTATTGGCATTCACTACCTCCTTTGGTAATGAGTTCCACAATTTTATTGCTCTTACAGTGAAAAAACGTTTCCGTTGCAGGAGATTAAATCTCCTTTCCTCCAACCTTAAATTGTGACCTCTGGTCACAAACAATTTTCTTGGAATAAACAGAGCTTCTGCCATCTCTGTATATGGGCCTTGAATATATTTATATAAAGTGTCACCTCTTAAGCGCCTTTTTTCTAAAGAAAACAGACCCAGTTTGGCTAGCCTCTCCTCATAGGTAAGGCTGACATATTAAAAATAATTTATCCATGAGCAGCACAGACAGTGGAACTGATCTTTTCCACTGTTTCCACATCCCTCTGACACAATATCACAAGTGTTCTGGGTCTACCGCAATCTGCCTTTCTGAGTCGTACCCTAGTATGTATGGTCTTCTCATGGCCACCCACCACTATCTTACCACAACTGCACACTACACCAGCCCCTATCTCAGACTGCCAAGCCTCTTTTTCTCTTACCATGGAGGAGCCTCTAACACACACTCATTCACTTTCACTCTCCATATTAACGACTGAGTCATGATATGAGGGCTCAGCCATTCACCCCTCTCTGTGAGCCAACCTTTGCACTGATGCTACCCCTCTCTCTCAGCCTCTTGACTTAGCTCCCCTGAAAGACTATGTTGCTCTTACTCCTCTCTCCTTACCTAGTGCATCCTCCCTCTCACTGGTTATAACTGTTTTTTTATAGTACCATATATGCTTAATTGTTGACAGATGTGCAATTAAGCTTTTTGACATGATAACTTGACTATGATGTATGAAAACACTCTTTATACAGTTTTATACACATATTTGTGGAGAGTATCAATTATATGTTCTATTGTAGAGAATGTACAAGCATGTTTGCTATATTAGTCAACTAATTAATTCAAGCTTAATAGAAAAACTCACAAGGTAACTCGTTTTCACTGAGTTTTCAAATATTTTACAATGGTGTTGACTATGAAATCTCAAAATATTATGCATTGCCTTTTTTGCAATGTTCTGCTGGTCAAATGGAATACAATCGTGTGAAGAAATACAGGGAGTGCAGAATTATTAGGCAAGTTGTATTTTTGAGGATTAATTTTATTATTGAACAACAACCATGTTCTCAATGAACCCAAAAAACTCATTAATATCAAAGCTGAATATTTTTGGAAGTAGTTTTTAGTTTGTTTTTAGTTTTAGCTATTTTAGGGGGATATCTGTGTGTGCAGGTGACTATTACTGTGCATAATTATTAGGCAACTTAACAAAAACAAATATATACCCATTTCAATTATTTATTTTTACCAGTGAAACCAATATAACATCTCAACATTCACAAATATACATTTCTGACATTCAAAAACAAAACAAAAACAAATCAGTGACCAATATAGCCACCTTTCTTTGCAAGGACACTCAAAAGCCTGCCATCCATGGATTCTGTCAGTGTGTTGATCTGTTCACCATCAACATTGCGTGCAGCAGCAACCACAGCCTCCCAGACACTGTTCAGAGAGGTGTACTGTTTTCCCTCCTTGTAAATCTCACATTTGATGATGGACCACAGGTTCTCAATGGGGTTCAGATCAGGTGAACAAGGAGGCCATGTCATTAGATTTTCTTCTTTTATACCCTTTCTTGCCAGCCACGCTGTGGAGTACTTGGACGCGTGTGATGGAGCATTGTCCTGCATGAAAATCATGTTTTTCTTGAAGGATGCAGACTTCTTCCTGTACCACTGCTTGAAGAAGGTGTCTTCCAGAAACTGGCAGTAGGACTGGGAGTTGAGCTTGACTCCATCCTCAACCCGAAAAGGCCCCACAAGCTCATCTTTGATGATACCAGCCCAAACCAGTACTCCACCTCCACCTTGCTGGCGTCTGAGTCGGACTGGAGCTCTCTGCCCTTTACCAATCCAGCCACGGGCCCATCCATCTGGCCCATCAAGACTCACTCTCATTTCATCAGTCCATAAAATCTTAGAAAAATCAGTCTTGAGATATTTCTTGGCCCAGTCTTGACGTTTCAGCTTGTGTGTCTTGTTCAGTGGTGGTCGTCTTTCAGCCTTTCTTACCTTGGCCATGTCTCTGAGTATTGCACACCTTGTGCTTTTGGGCACTCCAGTGATGTTGCAGCTCTGAAATATGGCCAAACTGGGGCAAGTGGCATCTTGGCAGCTGCACGCTTGACTTTTCTCAGTTCATGGGCAGTTATTTTGCGCCTTGGTTTTTCCACACGCTTCTTGCGACCCTGTTGACTATTTTGAATAAAACGCTTGATTGTTCGATGATCACGCTTCAGAAGCTTTGCAATTTTAAGAGTGCTGCATCCCTCTGCAAGATATCTCACTATTTTTGACTTTTCTGAGCCTGTCAAGTCCTTCTTTTGACCCATTTTGCCAAAGGAAAGGAGGTTGCCTAATAATTATGCACACCTGATATAGGGTGTTGATGTCACACCCCTTCTCATTACAGAGATGCACATCACCTAATATGCTTAATTGGTAGTAGGCTTTCAAGCCTATACAGCTTGGAGTAAGACAACATGCATAAAGAGGATGATGTGGTCAAAATACTCATTTGCCTAATAATTCTGCACTCCCTGTATATGGATATCTAGAAAATAATTAATGTTAAGCAGTTTTGAAAGGAGGATTTCTATTTGTTACATGGGTAAATAGTTATCTCGCAAGTATTAAAGGTTTAAAGACAACTCTACATTATTCATCAAAAATTACAGAAAGTTAACAGCCATAAATGGTTGTGAATATACTACAGTTCCAAACACACATATGGGTGCTTGTTGACACTTTGGCTTGACCAAGGCTATAGTAAATACCGCACGTGCTGCTTTCACTGGCATGTGCTGAGTTATGGGCATTTATTTATTCCTGGTGAGCTGCACCATCTATTTAGCCAGCCTTGCTGCACTAATCCCTTAGAGTCCTGTGAGCAGACCCATAAATGTCAACTCATTCAGGAGAGGGTGCATAGTGTTGATGCTTGAAGGGATTACATTTTAGAACACCCTGCTGGGTTGCATGTGCATGTAGACTGTCTCTGCTCAATTAAGTGCTTTGGGAGGGAGGAATGTGGGTCAAGCTGATTTGGGAATTCTTTGTAGGAATTGATTGCTGTTTTAATGGCATACTTAAGAAATAAATGCGCAACTGATGGAGTGTATCCTGTCTTTCATACTGTTAAGCCTTAATCTTTTTAAATCATGTGTATGTCTGGAAACCCCCACAGGAATCTGTCCTGTCAACCTCTGTGGGGCAAAATCAGTTATTATCACCAGCCACTCTAGAAAACATCTGATGTGAGCCTATGGTAGTGACATGTTTAAGTTATTAAAAACCATACGTTTTACAAAAGGGTCACACAAAATATTTCACATGATTAAATGCTGACATTATGGAACATCGTGAGAGGTACACATCTGACTACGTCATAAAGCAAAAGCGTTTACAACCCAACATATCTTTCTCCTGCTAATAACTGCAGTGTGGTTTGCTATGATAGGTAACTCCTGCTGCCTTTTTGCTATATATTATCAACCAAAATTTTACTTTGAGTTTACATTTTTTGTGTGCCAATATAGAAATATAAATCATAGCTCTATTATATAAAAACACTAGGAGCATATAAACAATGTACATTTAAGACCAAATCATGGCAGACATCATCTGCTTTTTAGCATGAAAGATATGCAAAGATAACAAAAAAGGTATTCCACAGTTCTAACATCTCAGTATACAATGGCCTCTATTTATCAAAGTCTGGCGGACCTTGTATTCTGGCGGATCTCCGTATTCAGCATTGCACCAGCAGCTCACAAGAGTTGCTGGTGCAACGCCGCCCCCTGCAGACTCGCGGCCAATGGGCCGCCAGCAGGGGAGTGTCAATCAATCCGATCGTACTCGATCGGGTTGAATTGCGGCGATGTCTGTCCGCCTGCTCAGAGCAGGCGGACAGGTTATGGAGCAGCGGTCTTTGTGACCGCTACTTAATAACTGCTGTTTCTGGCGAGCCTGCAGGCTCGCCAGAAACACAGGGCATCAAGCTCTATCCGGAGCTTGATAGATAGGCCCCGATGTGTGTAGTTCACTTATGGGAATGTTGCCTGGACAACAATATTGTAGCTTCCATATTACTATTGACAAGACATAACCAGGTAGATTCAAAAATATATGTATATGTTTAAAATATATGTGAAATTGCTCCTTATTATGCAGGGGTCAAGTCCTACAAAAAAAGTGCGGGAACTCACCAAGAATTCCACCCTCCCCGCTATCAATCAATAGTGTTTTATATATATATATATATATATATATATATATATATTTATATTTATATACACACACTGTATGTAAGTGTATATAATCTATACACTTTGGCTAATGAAAGCAAATTAAATCCAATGAACGGTTGAATGGTTGCCGTTGGCCCTGAGAATTCTCCTCTGTCAAAGAGTCTCACCCACTTTAGGTGCAATAGTCCTATTTCTGCTGAGGGGAGATAAATAACCCCAGAGCAAGCCACACAGAAATGTAAGCACTATGGGGTCGATCCGATAAAAATCGTCGCCCGCAAAAGCCGGCGACGCCAATATTTACGCTGGTTTGGTATCACATATACGGTGTAACCTAGAAGTTATGCGCGTATATTTCTGCCGTCGCCCGTAGTTTTTTGGGCTATAGGCAGGTATACCAAACCAGCGCAGTTTGGTATCCAATATGCAGCGTAAGGACTTACGTGGCGAAAATGGAGAAAACTTACTCCATTTTCACCTCGCCACAAAAAGCAGCCATAAGAAGCCTTACGCTGACTATTGGAGCCCCGTAACTCCCTAAACTGGCTGCTAAAATAAACCTAACACCTAACGCATGCGCAATGTCTATCTCCCTGTCAACCGCGATCTTCTAAAATAAACCTAACACCTAACGCATGCGCAATGTCTATCTACCTGTCAACCGCGATCCCCCCCAAAATCCCTAATAAAGTTATTAACCCCTAAAACGCCGCTCCCGGACCCCGCCGCCATCTACATAAACTAACCCCTAACCCCCTACTGTGAGCCCCTAAAACCGCCGCCATCTACCTTATCTATCCCCTAATTAGAACCCCTTACACCGCTGTCATCTACCTTATCTATCCCCTAATCTGACCCCTTACACCGCCGCCACCTATATAAAAATTATTAACCCCTAATCTAATCCCCCTATACCGCCGCCAGCTATATTAATATTATTAACCCCTAATGTAAGCCCCTTACACCGCCGCCATCTCTATTAAAATGATTAACCCCTAATTTAATCTACCTACCCCGCCGCCAGCTATATTATCTATATTAACCCTAAGTATATTATAGTTAATATAGGTATTACATTATATATATTAACTATATTAACCCTAATTATATTAGGGTTAATATAGTTAATATAGTTACTATAGTATTTATATTAACTATATTAACTCTATCTAACCCTAACACCCCTAACTAAATTTATATTAAATTAATCTAATTCATTTATAAACTAAAATATTCCTATTTAAATCTAAATACTTACCTATAAAATAAACCCTAAGATAACTACAATATAATTAATAATTACATTGTAGCTATGTTAGGGTTAATATTTATTTTACAGGTAAATTGTTAATTATTTTAACTAGGTATAATAGCTATTAAATAGTTATTAACTATTTAATATCTACCTAGTTAAAATAATTACCCAATTACCTGTAAAATAAATCCTAACCTAAGTTACAAATACACCTACACTATCAATAAATTAAATAAACTACAAACATCTATCTAAAAATACAATTAAATTAACTAAACTAAATTACAAAAAAAAACAAACACTAAATTACAAAAATAAAAAAAAAGATTACAAGATTTTTAAGCTAATTACACCTATTCTAAGCCCCCTAATAAAATAATAAACCCCCAAAATAAAAAAAATTCCCTGCCCTATTCTAAATTAAAAAAATATACAGATTCAAGTTCAATCTGATCGGAACAGCCAATAGAATGCGAGCTCAATCTGATTGGCTGATTGGATCAGCCAATCGGATTGAACTTGAATCTGATTGGCTGATTCAATCAGCCAATCAGATTTTTCTAACTTAATTCCGATTGGCTGATAGAATCCTATCAGCCAATCGGAATTCGGCGGACGCCATCTTGGATGACGTCATTTAAAGGTACCTCATTTGTCGTTCAGTCGTCGGCCGGGATGGATGCTCCACGGCGGCGGAGCGAAGAAAGAAGATTGAAGATGCCGCCGGAAGAATGAAGACTTTGCTGCCGCTTGGAGGAAGACGTCGCCGGAGGAAGAATTCTTCTTTGCCGCTTGGAGGAAGACATAGCCGGAGGAAGAATTCTTCTTTGCCGCTTGGAGGAAGACATCGCCCGGATCGGATCAGGAGTTCGGCCCGGTGTGGTGAAGACAAGGTAGGGAGATCTTCAGGGGGGTAGTGTTAGGCTTTTTTAAGGGGGGTTTGGGTGGTTTTAGAATAGGGGTATGTGGGTGGTGGGTTGTAATGGGGGGGTATTGTATTTGTATGCAAAAGAGCTGAATTCTTTGGGGCATGCCCCACAAAAGGCCCTTTTAAGGGCTGGTAAGGTAAAGAGCTTTGAACTTTTTTTAATTTAGAATAGGGCAGGGAATTTTTTTTATTTTGGGGGTTTATTATTTTATTAGGGGGCTTAGAATAGGTGTAATTAGCTTAAAAATCTTGTAATCTTTTTTTTTATTTTTTGTAATTTAGTGTTTGTTTTTTTTTGTAATTTAGTTTAGTTAATTTAATTGTATTTTTAGATAGATGTTTGTAGTTTATTTAATTTATTGATAGTGTAGGTGTATTTGTAACTTAGGTTAGGATTTATTTTACATGTAATTGGGTAATTATTTTAACTAGGTAGATATTAAATAGTTAATAACTATTTAATAGCTATTATACCTAGTTAAAATAATTAACAATTTACCTGTAAAATAAATATTAACCCTAACATAGCTACAATGTAATTATTAATTATATTGTAGCTATCTTAGGGTTTATTTTATAGGTAAGTATTTAGATTTAAATAGGAATATTTTAGTTTATAAATGAATTAGATTAATTTAATATAAATTTAGTTAGGGGTGTTAGGGTTAGATAGAGTTAATATAGTTAATATAAATACTATAGTAACTATATTAACTATATTAACCCTAATATAATTAGGGTTAATATAGTTAATATATATATAATGTAATACCTATATTAACTATAATATACTTAGGGTTAATATAGCTGGCGGCGGGGTAGGTAGATTAAATTAGGGGTTAATCATTTTAATAGAGATGGCGGCGGTGTTAGGGGCTTACATTAGGGGTTAATAATTTTAATATAGATGGCGGCGGTGTTAGGGGCTCACTTTAGGGGGTTATAGATATAATATAGCTGGCGGCGGGGTACGGGAGCGACGGTTTAGGGGTTAATAACTTTATTAGGTTGCGGCGGGGTACGGGAGCGGCGGTTTAGGGGTTAATAGCTTTTTTATTGTTAGGATAGTGAGGGGGGATAGCGGATAGAGGGTTAGACGTGTCGGGCTATGTTTAGGAGGCGTGTTAGACAGTGCGGGTGATTTAGACTTTAGTCAGGTTTTATAGGTGCCGGCAGTTTCTAACGTGGCGCAAGTCACTGGCGACTCCAAAAATCTGTACTTACGCAGATTTCTGGACATCGCTGGTTTGTGAGACTTGCGCCACTTTAGCAAGTGACGGCGCTGCATATTGGATGGCTCGAGTTGCGAGCTGAAACTGCGGGCGACGTGGGTTCCCTCGCTTGCGCCGCAAACTGCGATCTATATCGGATCGCGCCCTATGTGTTACACAATTTGCGGGGTGATCACACAGCAGGACCGCTGACAGTCTTATATTTAGTGTATTGTAAGAAGTGTTACTGCCCATTACTAGAGTATCTCCCTATCCCTCTAACAAGACTGTGCTCCAGCTTCTCCCACCAGCAACAGCAGTGTTTACTGATACATTTCTGTTCTCTGTCCAGAGGGAACTTAGTTCCCCCTGCAAAAATAGTGCAGGAACTCCGTTCCCATGCTTTCCCGCCCGACTTGACCCCTGTTTTTATGCTTCGGTTATAAGCAGTTGTTGTTGAGTACTGAGATAAAGAATCAAATACTTTTTTTGATGTGCATCTGCCTTAAACGCCTTGCTGACAACGGAATTTTCCAGCAATCAGGCACGTTAGTACATTAGTTTAGTATCATGTTTTGATACAAATTAGCCCAGGCACTTTTTTATATATATATACCAATTTCACACAATATGCTTGCAATATGTTTGGCAGAGGTGTGAAGAAGCAAACTATATGTACCTGCTAAAGAGTGGCACGTGTGAGAACATGTGTTATTTATGATGATTTATGTTATTTTGAATAGTGGGTGCACATATTTTAAGTGCACTTCATGCAGATTTAACAATACACTTAAATTTGAAAACGTAATATCACAGACAACAGTGCTGCTGACAGAAAGTTCAAAGTACGGCTATCTCCATGAACGCTAGAGTAGGCTACAACACATTACTTTCCAATGTAATGCAGGGCTATTTGGCATCCAGTGAGTTAAACCTAACACCTTACTGGATGCCTAACATGTCACAGAAAAAATCTGTCCAAAATTTTCTGAGCTACTGTAAGTTTCATATTTCTCCAAAGTCCCACAAAATAAGTGACATCTGTGGAATGATGCTCATGTCATCTGTTAATTTCCAAACATCACAGTGGATGCACAAACACCTTAGACAATTTTATATTGCACAAGACAAAAAATCCTCTGGTATCACCTGTAGTGACCAGAATGATGCTGATGGAATAGTAAAAGGGATGGCTCTAAAATGTTACCCAGGCAGCATTTGACACAGTACATTAAACTAATAAAAATGAGACATTTGTTTGATATGGAGTCCATCAGTTGGGTGTAGTATAGTCTTGCATGAAGCTTCTATCCACTGGAATTTAAACTTTTAGACTACTGACTATTGTTGGGTTTAAATTGCAGTGGTCATAGAGTTGAGGGGATATCATTTTATTCATGGACCTAAGTAGCACAATGTCTTCAGCTGGCTCTAGGGGATACACCCTTTAGTATGCAGATGTTACAACAAGATTTCTGTAGAACTCCTTTTCAAAATTCCAGTCCAGATTAATACATTTTAAGATAAATAAACATATTTAACAATGTCTCAAGGTCCAAGGAATTAGTATTCCTGTTTCTATTAGATATCAGAGCATTAGCACTAGACATTTTGCCAAAACAGGTCGACTTCAATTCCTACAATTAATCATTTTAAATCATTATTTTTTAAAACATAAAATTCTAATAAAAGCAGACATCCATCTGGTATTTTCCCAAACTGGATCAGTCTTGTTCCAGAGTGGTCTTATTTATTCAGAAATGTTTTAAAAACTCTTCAAAATCTTGGATTGTACTTAAAAAATGTGTCCAAGTTCTTTTTGTTATGGGTAGCATTCTAGAGAGGTTATTAATTAAAGAATCTAGCTACTACAATAAACACAAAGCAAAAAATAAAATGATGGCTTCAGATATAGCTTGTATGTACACATCTACCAATTGCCTAGATTACGAATTTTGCGCTAAACAGGGTGCAAAAATAACGCCAAAAAATTGTGTTATTTCACTCTCCATAGCGCTGCCATTACGAGTTACTGAAAAGCCTCCTTGTGCTGTGCACTATGGTGCGTTAAGCTGTTTTTCAGTAGCTCTCATCCTATTGGCTGTTTTGAACAGCCAATAGGATTTCAGAAGCTCTCATCCTATTGGCTAATTTGAATTTGAAGAATCAAATCAGTCAATAGGAATATAAGGTACGTCATTTTGAAACGGGTGCCTTGCATTCAACTTCAGTGTACGATGGTGAAGAGGAAACTCAGAGCAGGTTGTCTTCGCCCCCACAATGGATGAAGATGTCACCGCCAGGATGAAGACTTCTCGCTTCCAGGATGGAGTTCGATGTCCGGACTTCAGGAACTGTGAGTAGATATTCTGGGGTTAGTTTAAGTTTTTTTTTGTTTTTTTTGGGGTGGGTTTTATTTAGATTAGGGCTTTGAGCTGAATGCCCTTTTAAGGGCAGTGAAAAAAACCTAAATGCCCATTTAAAGGCAATGCCCATACAAATGCCCCTTTAGGGGCAATGGGTAGCTTAGGTTTTTTTTAGAGTTAGGTTTTTATTTTGGGGGGTTGGTTGGGTGGTGGGTTTTACTGTTGGGGGTACTGTATATTTTTACAGGTAAAAGAGCTGTTTAAGTTAGGGCAATGCCTTACAAAAGGCCCTTTTAAGGGCTATTGGTAGTTTATTGTAGGCTGGGGGTGTTTTTATTTTGGGGCTTTTTTATTTTTATAAGGCTATTAGATTAGGTGTAATTGTTTTTATTTTTTATAATTTTGTTCATAATTTTTTGTGATCTTAGTGTTTTTTATTTTTGTAATTTTTTTTTTTTTTTTTGCAATGTAAGATTTTTTAAATTTTTCATAGGATTGTTTTTTTCTAAATTTGTCATTTAGGATTTTTCTTTTTTTTATTAGAATAGTAATGTTAGGTTAATTTATAGTTTAAAGGGACACTGAACCCACATTTTTTTCTTTCATGATTAAGATAGAGCATGCAATTTTAAGCAACTTTCTAATTTACTCCTATTATCAAATTTTCTTCGTTCTCTTGCTATCTTTATTTGAAAAAGAAGGCATCTAAGCTTTTTTTTAGTTCAGTACTCTGGACAACACTTTTTTATTGGTGGATGAATTTATCCACCAATCAGCAAGGACAACCCAGGTTGTTCACCAAAAATGGGCCGGCATCTAAACTTACATTCTTGCATTTCAAATAAAGATACCAAGAGAATAAAGAAAATTTGATAATAATAGTAAATTAGAAAGTTGCTTAAAATTTCATGCTCTATCTGAATCACAAAAGAAAAAAATTGGGTTCAGTGTCCCTTTAATGTTAGGTTTATTTTTATTTCAAAGGTAAGTTTTTTATTTAGTTAAATATAGTTATATTGTAATTTGAATTTAAAGTTACGGGGGTGTTAAGTTTGGGGGTTAATAGTTTAATTTAGTGTTTTGCAATATGGGGGGGCAGCAGTTTAGGGGTTAATAGGTTTATTTAGTGATGGCGATGTGGGAGGCCGGAGGTTTAGGGGTTAATAACTTTATTATAGATTAGGGGTTAATAAATTTATTTAATAGTCGCGATTTGGGTGGACGGCAGATTAGGGGTATAAGTTTTAAATAGTGTTTGCAATGCGGGAGGGTGGCGATTTAGGGGTTAATAGGTAGTTTATGAGTGTTAGTGTACTTTGTAACAGTTTAGTTATGAGTTTTGTGAAACATTTTTGTTTCGCAAAATCCATAACTACTGCCCTCAGATGGCGGTATGGATTGTGTCGGTATAGGCTGTAACGCAAGCATTTTATCCTGAACACACAACCTGGAATATCGGCGCTATGGAAATCCCACACTCAAACGTCATTTTTTTGAGTGCGTAATGGACGTTGCGTTACAGGATAAAATGCTTGTGTTAGAGCTATACCGCCACAACTCATAATATGCATTCCTGGCCATTCCACGCGCAATGGCCAATTTTTAGCGGTATAGCTGTACCACAAAACTCGTAATCTAGCCGAATGTGTTTTGACCACCAGGGTGCACATTTTATACCCTTTAAAATCCCTGCATATAAGGTGACGTATTTAAGGTTATATTTTGTTTTTCATATCTTTTTATTAAATTGTAGTAAAATTAAATGATAGTTTTTTTTCTTATTTATTTTAATTAATGTTCATGTGCTGAAATTGTTTTTTAATTGCCAAACTACCTTCACTACCAGCCGTACTAACTACCAGAAGAGTACAGGCGCATCTCTGTTATGTTAGCATTTAGTGAAAAATATAGCTGGGTTAGGCTTCTGAAATCGGCATCTCCAATTCTCAGAACTGGAAGACCCAAAATTCCGGGTTTAGTTACAGGGAATACAAGGCAAAACAAATAATGCAAGTATTATCGAAAGTTGTTTCACTTCTCATGATTCAATTTGTTTTATCAAATTCTAAAAGAGTTTCAAGTTGATTTTTTATGCTGATTTTTGGAGGCTTGTTTCATTAGTGATTTGGGTATTTTCTTCGCTGATTATTAAAAATATATTCAAACATTCTTCCTGTTGATTTATGCCTTGTATTCTGTACTTGGCCATACAATGAAAAACTTTAATAGAGTATAAGCTATTTAGTCACCAAACATGTTAAGTAATGAGCATACATGAGAGTGGTGTTATCAACTGGGATGTTTAACCACATTGCTGCGTAAAGAGACGTGGTCGTCATCTGCATAATGCTTTTAGTAAACTGCACAATGGTTTTAGGGCAAATGACAACCATGTAGTGGCATCGCTGGAGTAATCCAGGGATGCTGGTGATGTCACCACGCGTGGATGACAACCATGTGTAGAGGACAGGGATACTTTAGGAATTCATCATGCCCCCCTTGCACTTACCTCCACATCCCTGGTGGCCAAGTGGACAGGCAGTACTGGGGGAATCTGAGGATGTTGGTGAAGTCACCATGTCCATGAGTGGTGAGAAACCCGTAAGTGCCAGGCAGTTGCACTGGGCTTAAGGATAGGGGGAAGTATTTAAACCCCTTGATTTCAGCTCCCTTAAGCCATATAACCCTCAAGTCTCATCATCTGAAAGGCCATGAGGGGGGTTTAAATTCAAAGCACACTTTAAAAGATAATTATTAAAATAAAAAAACATACATTTGTAGGAAGGGGTCTCTATGGGC